>NC_141618.1:12905051-12910105 GCF_047967505.1 Dipteris shenzhenensis
TAATTCGTGGATGCTTAGATTCTTGGGAGGGGAAAATTGAACTAAGAACCATCTTTTTTCAAAAAGATAATGGAGGAGAGAGAGAGAGAGAGAGAGAGAGAGAGAGAGAGAGATTTAGAAGCTACATTTTTAAAATCATCCAAACCATTATGATCTTATAGTTTCTAGATGATTATATTATTGAGACGGAAGAACTAACAGATAATGGAGGCGAGAGAGAGAGAGAGAGAGGGAGAGAGAGAGAGAGAGGGAAAATATAATGGTGGACAAAAGTGAATTAAGTTAGTGTATTAGTTAGAGACAAGGGGATGATGGGGTTGGAGCAGTAATCATTAAATGTAATTGTATCTTTCGTAGGGGCATCTTGATGACCTGGCAATATGTCTAGAGATAAAGCTTGCACTGTGTACCCTGAGTGATCTAATCTAACCTTCATTTTTGAGAAGCTAGCCTTGCTTTTCAATTGACTTTGCTTTCTATTTGGAATTCTTTGCTTCCTTAGGACACGTTGTGTGTGTGTGTGTGTGAGTTTGCATCGTTTGAGACAAGCTACATTTTCAAAATCATTGAAACCATTCCGATCTGATCATTCATGAATTCTTTGCTTCCTTAGGACACATTGTGTGTGTGTGTGTGAGTTTGCAGGCTACATTCATTGAAACCATTCTGATCTTATAATTCGTGGACGCTTAGATTCTTGGGAGGGGAAAACTGAACTAAGAACCATGTTTTTTCAAAAACATGGTATCTCTCTCTCTCTCTCTCTCTCTCTCTCTCTCTCTCTCTCTCTCTCCCAACCTACAGTAGCCCAACCTACAACACAGTTGCATGCTAAACTACCAGCCTTTTCTACAATCCTTTTCTATTGGCTCAGCATGATCTCTTCTATTGTGGACCTTGCTATGCTGCTCTGTGTGTAGAGTCTCATACCTCCATGCCTGCTTTGTCTGTGCATATCTCTTAGGAGAGGCGAGAGAGAGAGAGAGAGAGAGAGAGAGAGAGAGAGGAAAATATAATGGTGGAATTAAGTTTGTAGATGATTATATTATTGAGATGGAAGAACTAAAAGATAATGGAGGCGATGATGTGATTGGACCAGTAATCATTAAATGTAAGCTACATTTTTTAAATCATGCAAACCATTATGATCTTATAGTTTCTAGATGATGATATTATTGAGACGGAAGAACTAAAAGATAATAGAGGTGAGAGAGAGAGAGAGAGGGAAAATATATTGATGGACAGAAGTGAATGAAGTTAGTGTATTAGTTAGAGACAAGGCAATGATGTGGTTGTGCTGCTCTGTGTGTAGAGTCTCATACCTCCATGCCTGCTTTGTCTGTGCATATCTCTTAGGAGAGGCGAGAGAGAGAGAGAGAGAGAGAGAGAGAGAGAGAGAGAGAGAGAGAGGGAAAATATAATGGTGGACAGAAAGGAATTAAGTTTGTAGATGATTATATTATTGAGATGGAAGAACTAAAAGATAATGGAGGCGATGATGTGATTGGACCAGTAATCATTAAATGTAAGCTACATTTTTTAAATCATGCAAACCATTATGATCTTATAGTTTCTAGATGATTATATTATTGAGACGGAAGAACTAAAAGATAATAGAGGTGAGAGAGAGAGAGAGAGAGGGAGAGAGAGAGAGAGGGAAAATATATTGATGGACAGAAGTGAATGAAGTTAGTGTATTAGTTAGAGACAAGGCGATGATGTGGTTGGACCCTATGTGATCTAATCAACCTCTCAAGGAGAGTAAAGGATTATGTATGTTTCATGTCATGTGCATTATGGCCATGAGAAGTAACCTCCAGAGGTGAGGCGATTGGATATCAGTAATCATTAAATGTAATTGTATCTTTCCTAGGAGCATCTTGATGACTTGGCAATATGTCTAGAGATAAGCTTGCACCCTCTAGCCTAAGTGATCTAATCTAACCTTTGTTTTGAGAAGCTAGCCCTGCTTCTCAATGAGAGTGAAGCGTCAAATATGTTTCATGTCATGTGGACTATAGGCATGAGAACTAAGCTCGAGACGTGAGGCAATTGGATAATAGGTGGGGCTACACACACACACACACATAGAGAGAGAGAGAGAGAGAGAGAGGATGAAAGGATATAATGGTAGGGCAGAAGTGAAATAAGACAAGGCCATGATGTGGTCGGAGCAGTAATCATTAAATATGATCTAATCTAACCTTTGTTTTGAGAAGCTAGCCTTGCTTCTCAATGAGAGTAAAGCATCAAATATGTTTCATGTCGTGTGGACTATAGCCATGAGAACTAAGCTTAAGACGTGAGGCGATTGGATGATAGGTGGGGCTACATTGAGAGAGAGAGAGAGAGAGAGAGAGAGAGAGAGAGAGAGAGAGAGAGGGGACGAGAAATATAATGGTAGCCAGAAGTGAAATAAGACAAGGCCATGATGTGTTTGGATCAGTAATCATTAAAGGTATTTGTATTTTCTTAGGAGCATCGAGCTGGCAGTATGTCTAGAGATAAGCTAGCATCCTCTTCCCTAAGTGATCTAATCTAACCTCTTTCAGAAGTTAGTCTTGCTTCTCAAGGAGAGTAAAGGATTAAGTGTGTTTCACGTCATGTGCTTTATAGCCATGAGAACTAAGCTCGAGAGATGAGGCGATTGGATGATAGATGGGGCTACACACACACACACACAGAGCAAAATATAATGGTGGACAGAAGTGAAATAAGTCCATGATGTGGTTGGATATGAAAGGTCCAAAGTTAATTGTATCTTTCGCAGGAGCACCTTCATGAGCAGACAGTAAGATTGTAGGAAGTAGAAATCATAGGACTAAGGTCTTAGATTTAGGGTTCGTTAGAGCAGGCTAATGCATGGCAAGGGGAGGTTAGGGGGATTTTATTTTTGAAATAGACGCTAGGGCCATGTGCCTTCCATGTCGATTTCTCCTTTTAACATGTCCTATGATTTCTACTTCCTACCACCATATCCTTGGTCACTCTAAGCAACTTACCGCCTTTGAATCGGAAAATATTTGCACGAGTGCTTGGCACGAGCTCATTCACAAATATCTCAATCCATCCAACTTGATTCCAAATTCTTTGCTGAGAGGAGATGGGCTACAATCTTTGGGTATCTACCTCCTATGGCAATTCATTTCTGCTCATGTTTGTTCTATGGAATCTGTGTGATCCAATTATACAATTGAGCCAATACATACCTGAAAAGGTTTTTGTATTTTGTTATGGATGCAGCTCCAGAAATGGCTTCTACCGTTGTTCCAAATCTTGGGGAGTCGGGTTTCCATGGGCGACAAAGCCTTCGGGCAATGAAGCGAGCTGCTAGGTTGGAGGGCTCTGCAATTTCTGACATTGTGTTGTCATCTTTTCCTGAGCCAGATAGCCTTCATGTGATAAATCAAGTTTTGGCAAGGGCCGAGACTTCAACCCATGGAGCAAATCACGGTCCCAAGTTGCCTTCAAAGCGTTTTAAGTCTAGCCGCGAACGTCGCACTGCTAATATAATGAAACGACTTGCAAGGGGGAGAGCTTCAACCCATGCAACTGAGCATTCAAGTCATTACAATCTTTTAAAGTCCATTCAAGCCATGTGCGAGAATAATAAGGATGCATGTGCCATGAACACACGATATTTGGGGTCTTTGTGGGGAGAAATCCATTCAGATGGTGCTGCAGTAATAGCGCAGGGGATGGCAGAATTCCCTGGAACTCTCATTGCAAGGATTTCTCAAATTGAGAATAGCGTTAAGGAATCTAATCAATGGATGCAGCAGATTTTGGGGAGAGGTGGAGAAGGGGCAGTTGTATGTGAGAATGGGTGTAGACTACAAGTTGATAAGCTGAAAGAACAAGTTCAACTACTGTCCACTGAGGTGTCAATGTTCAAAGTTGGTTTAAATAGGCTAACTGCTTTGATGACCAGGATGAGCCGTAAACTAGAGCAGGTCGCAACCCGTGACAATTAAGAGACTCCTAAGACTTTTATGTCACTTTTTTGTACTGGAATCCCAAATGCTTCTATGGGATTCATGTACTTCCAGGTTGCCCTTATGTTATTTGGCAAGACAAGTTTGACTCCTGAGATTTTTATGTCACTTTTTGTACTGGAATTCCAAATGCTTCTATGGGATTCATGTAGTTGGGTTGCCCTTATGTTATTTGGCAAGACAAGTTTTTTTGCAAATGATTATATTTACTTTCATTTGACATATATATGGCAATGGAAGCTAATTTAATTCAATATTTGAATTGCCTATTGTTCCTTCCCATTTTCGTTTTATTTAAGATATACTCAAATATTTGTAATTTCTTTGCATAAATGCTGATGCAACGCTTATACTTTTTTTGAGATGGTCAACTTTGAGTTTTTTTAGATATGTTAGCTTTGGTTTTTATGTTTCAAATGATGGTTGCACATATGATATTGTATTTTGTCACATGTTGAAAAAATATGAGCATTACTCTTACCAAAGATAATGGGTTCAATGCATAGATGGTCCGCTCTCAATTTTAGATAGATGGGAAAGGGATGGCTTTGTCATGGTTAGGGATGATGCATAAGTTATTTGATTAATCTATTTTTCCCTTTGAGGAATAGATATTTATGTAGTTGGTTGAGTGGATACAGAAGATGGCAAGACAAATAGAAGAGAGGCTACATTCAATACGTTCTCATAGGAGAAGATTGTTGGATTCAACGCGGGCAGCCCGTCGTGCTTATGCTATACAAAGAACAAGGTCTAAAACACAAGGTGCTAGAAGCATGAGGGTGGCTGTGGAATCTATGGGTGTAGAAGTAGGAGTTTGCAGTCAACACAATCAGATACATGGATGCAGTAATGTAGCATGCATTGTGGCTGAAAATACAATGGACCTCAATACTTCAGTAACAGTAGGTAGAGTGCATCAACATGCTTCAGTGATAGGTACACGTACTCAAATGGATTCAACACGGGCGGCCCGTCGTAGTTATGCTATACAAAGAACAAGGTCGAAAACACAAGGAGTTAGAAGCATGAGGGTGGCTGTGGAATCTATGGATGTAG
>NC_141618.1:12910205-12940205 GCF_047967505.1 Dipteris shenzhenensis
CTCAATGTGTCATCAGTGGATCGATGAGATGCATGCCAAGTCATCAACTCTGCCATGGATTTTCATCGAAACATGTGTTGTATTCTTGCAATGATGGGAAAGTGTCTCAAGACCTTTACCGGTATCTGCTCACCCCGCAAGTCATCTCGATATCATTGTTTCTCACACTTCGGACAACTAGCCAAATCTCCATGCTCACGCGGTGAAAGAGAATACAATCATTACGGCAAGCATGGATGGTATTATAATCCATACCCGCCGTTGTTAGCATCTTCTTCGCTTCATCTCTTGACGTGGGCATGGTAATTGGTGCAGGCAACATCTTCGAGAGCAACCTATCGCAGTTCAAACATACATAGGCTTTAAATAATGATGATTCTCAAAACAAAAAATATCCAAATAATGAGACAAATTAATGCGGGAGCTAACCTCATTAAGGCCGAGACACTTGTATCCGACCACCCATACTTTGCTTGCAGGTTTAAGATTGAGAGACAAGCCCGTAGTTTAGACATCCTAGCACCCTCGTATAATTGTATTGATTGCAACTCTTGCATATTGACGTCAGACTCGGACATGACCACGTGTACTTGATGTAGTGCCCCTAAAAATAGAATCCATCATGTCCACCATGCCCTCATCATCATTTGACACATCCGGGAGACTCTTTCTCCTTGTTTGTAGGCTTATGCTTTCTCCTTGTTTGTAGGCTTATGCTTGTCTCCTCGATACAATCCCTTTGAAAAGTTGCTTCTTTAAACTCCTCCTTCCTCTTATCTAAAAAATGGTATGTTTTCTCTCGTTTGTAGGGCCAGTCGACGAAACACCAAGTGGGACTTTTCTAGGTAAGAAAGTGCTTCCTCTTTTTACCTTTTGTTATTTCCGTTATTTGCATTGGCCTGTAGCTAACGCCTTAAGCGTTAGCTACAATGATGGGCGTAGGAATCCTGTCTTCCCCTCTCTTCTCTTATTCCCTCTTCTTCCCCTCTTTTCCTCTTTTCTTCCCTCTTTCTCCCCTCTTTCATTCATATGCATAAGCATAAGCATATGCTTTCTCTCTTTTTCTCTTATGCATATGTTTTTCCTTCTCTTATGCTTATGCTCTTTTCCCCTCTTCTTTTTCCTCTCTTTCAATCTCTTTTCCCATCATCCTTCTCTTCTTTTCCCCTCTCTTTTTTCCTCTCTTTTTCTCTTCTTTTCATAAGCATATGCATTTGCCTATGCTTATGCTTATGTTGGCATATGCTTTTCCTTATCTTATGCTTATGCTCTTTTCCCCTCTTCTTTTTCCTCTCTTTCAATCTCTTTTCCTCCTCTTCTTTTTCCCCTCTTCCTTCTCTTCTTTTCCCCTCTCTTTTTTCCTCTCTTTTTCTCTTCTTTTCATAAGCATATGCATTTGCCTATGTTTATGCTTATGCATGAGCACATGCTCATATGCTCATAAACATAGGCAAATGCATATGCTTATATGCTCATGTATAAGCATAAGCATATGCTTTCTCTTTGTTTCTCTTATGCATATGCTTTTCCTTCTCTTATGCTTATGCTCTTTTCCCCTCTTTTTTTTCCCCTCTTTCAATTTCTTTTCCCCTCTTCCTTCTCTTCTTTTCCCCTCTCTTTTTCCCTCTCTTTTCTTCTTTTCATCTCTCTTTTTTCCTCTCTTTTCTTCTTTTCATCTCTTTTTTCCTTCTCTTTTCCCCTCTCTCTTTCTCTTTTTTCCTCTCTTTTTCTCTTCTTTTCATAAGCATATGCATTTGCCTATGCTTATACTTATGCATGAGCATATGCTCAATCTCTTTTCCCCTCTTCCTTCTCTTCTTTTCCCCTATCTTTTTTCCTCTCTTTTCTTCTTTTCATCTCTCTTTTTTCCTCTCTTTTCTTATTTTCATCTCTTTTTTCCTTCTCTTTTCCCCTCTCTCTTTCTCTTTTTTCCTCTCTTTTTCTCTTCTTTTTATAAGCATATGCATTTGCCTATGCTTATGCATGAGCATATGCTCATATGCTCATGCATAAGCATAAGTATAAGCATATGCTTTCTCTCTCTTATTTTCTCTCTTTCATCCTCTTTTCTCTCTTTTCATAAGCATATGCATTTGCCTATGCTTATGCTTATTTCCTTCTCCTTAGCCATATTCGGTTCTTTTTTCACATGCTCCTTAGCCGTATTTGGTTCTTTTTTTTTTCAAACAGATTCTAAATGGAACAACCATGCCCTCACCCACGGGTGTCCTCCCTAAAGCCCAACCCAGTTTCCCACGTCGCAAGGATTATAGACATAGCTTCTCTGCTAGCTCATGTAAAAGAGAAGATTGCACAAGAGAGGGACTGGGTCAAGTACAATGTGGAGGTACGTGTGCTTGGGTGGGATCCAAGCCGAAGGGTAGTGGAGCAAGGCAACTAAGGAATGCACGACAACCTACGGGATCTGCAATTACATAATCGTTGAAGATCATGAGACCACATATTAGAAGAAGTGGAGGATGAGGTCCCCAATGACCCGCCTAGCAGCTTGGAGAAGGAAAGTACCTTGAACAGTAATGCAGAGCAATAGACCTCCTCCACCATTTTGGTAATTTTGGAGAATGTCTTTTTTGGAGACAAATTTTGCTTAAGCATACTTTTGTAGACATATATTTTTTATGTACATACTTTTGGCGATATTTTTTATATATGAAAATCTTCTTGGATTCCACTTGTCTTTCATAAATATTTGTCATTTCAAAACTGGCTTTTCATAATTGTCTTAAGTAAATCATTGTCCTTTCATATTTATCCTTTATGCGTTGATGTCATTTCATAATTTTCACAAGTTATTAATTGCCTTTTCATAATTTCTTGAGTTTGAATTTCATAATTGTCTTAAGTAATTAATTGCCTTTCTGCTTCTTACCCGCTCTTTTTTTTTGTTTTTTGTTTTTTATCTTCGTGTTTGTGTCTACATTTGTCCAATCCCCCCAAATTAGGCTTTCATTGGAAAGGGGAAGGCTAAACCCAACTGGGTAGACAAAGCTAACTAGAAGTTTTTCAAGAAGGAGTACAGGGACCATCCCGAAAAGTTTGAGGGTCAGAGGAGGGTTTCAAGGAGATGGCTGGACTCCGTAGGTACTTTGCGCTTTGGTGCAGGCAGACGGTTGGCATTCGAGGCAACCGTGGTAAGTCTACTTCTTCTCATTTAATTTATTGTTCTATTTGTTTTATTACATATCACATGCACTTTATCTAACTTTCATAAATTGGGCCCATAGCAAGCTACGATGGGTCACCTTTCCACAGACACAGAGGCGAGATGCACATTTCACATAGGAAAAAAGCCGTGGTTTATTGAGATGGAGGCCATGGGAGCGACGATGGATTGGGCTGAGGTAGCTGCTCGCACGGTATAAGTGTACTTCTACTTGTAATCTCACTTTTTAAATTGTTTTATTCTTTAAGTTCCAATCTAATTTCCAATTAATATGGTTTCACTCTTAGAGTGTAAGCTTGAACATCCCATCAGTGGAGGTGAGCAGTGATGATGAGGGATTAGGCTTACACGGCTTTGACAAGGGCCAAGGATCAGGCATAGCTCACGAGGGCTAGGGATCAGACGTAGCTCACGAGGGCCAAGGATCAGGCCAGCACGACCACGACGCGGACAAGGACAAGGATGATGATTCGGATGAGCAGCAGCAGTAGTAGTTTGTATATACTTTGGCATGTATATGCTTCTAACTCTCAATCTCTTCCTTGTGCAAGATTAGGGTATGTGTGTGTTGGCTCGTTTAAGCGATTTTGTATCACCCTTTTCGAAAGGGTAATTTTGTAACAAACAATATTGTATATCTTTGGCATGTATATGCTTCTGTCGCTCGCCTCATTTGAGCGATTTTGTATCACCCCTTTCACAAGGAAAATTTTGTAATAAACAACATTCTTTTGTAATAACTATAAAAAAAACATTAGTGGGGCAAAACAAGGCTTGTTGTGGCCTTGTTTAGCCCCACTAATGTTTTTTTTAAGCTTTTGTTAATCGTTGCTATATAGCGACCTTTACCAGTGTCGCTATATAGCAATGTTTACCAGTGTCACTATATAGCGATACTTCTATAGCGACCGTTCTTTTTCGATGCTAATAGCGATGTAAATACCGATCTTTGTACCCGTTTTTAAAAAAAAACTTTTTAGTGTAAAAAAGGTCGGTATTTCTGTCGAAAAATGGCCTATGCCTTGTAGTGATACCAAATGTTGAAAAACAATGGTGAACACACAAAGAAACAAACTATATTCCTAGGAGTGTGTGTTAGCTAGAGGGGGAAAGTACCCCAAGGGTAGGTTCACACCACACTACTCATAATCTAATAGTTTCAACCCAAACTACTTTCTATGTGTCTTCTTTGAGTCTTGATTATGTTATAATAGAGCATACATGTCAACAATACAATCGATATATACATTGATATTTGTTGAGTATACCAACATGAATTTTGAAATTAATACTTTTCAATAATAAGACTAGCAATTGTACTAATAAATTCTTTGATGATGTCATTTTTTGACAATCTACATCTTTTTTCTTACGATGTCTTGTTTTAGTGCAAAAAAATGCATTGAACCCCACATAGAGTGACACAAGGTTTTAAATCTTGCTTATTGCTTCAAAAATCATAGGCTTTCTAGATTGCAAAAAAATATTGAGAAAGGACCCACAAACATGTATGCCCCAACAAATGAGGACACCAAGTCATGTTAGTAGTATTTACAAGACATGGATGAAGGGCTTCTTCAAAATAAATGTAGACTCACTACTAAATAATGATATTATTAATAAGTTATTAATCTATGATAAAAAATTTCAAAGGGATAAATTTATGGCTTATACAAGGACCTCGTGAGCACTACCAAGAAGCCTTATAATTCCCCATATGAGCATTTTATTAAAACGCAGAAGAATGAATTCAACAATGTGAAGTTACCCAAGCAACAAAAATTTTGTGTGTATGCAACTTGTGTAGATTTGAAAGCCTACATCAAGTGACCTGAATGAATTGCCATCTTGGGTTACGAAGGTTTTGATCAAGGAGAATAAAAGAATGACCAACATTGAGGTGCACTAGTACTTCACAAAGTCCAATAATGCTTTAACAAATTTATAATCCAAAGATGGTGGTATTAGTGAACAAAAGATGTAGAGGCAAGAGTCCAGCTCTTCAAAGAAAATGCCACAAGTTGAAGCTTTGATATTGAAGGATGCTAACATTTTGTTTGGACGTTGGAAGATGTTCACAGTTTACTACATACCTTTGAGTTGACCAAATTTGGAAATTTATCTAAAAAAAGCAAGATATCATTTCCCAAAGTCTACCCACTTGTTTGCAAGGCCTTGCACAAAGGAAAGTGGTAGAAGACACCATTTGAGGGAGTCACAAGACATTATTTGTAGAAGAAGATTTTGGTAGTATAGATTGGGCATGGAAGAGGAGGCTGAATAAACCACAGAAAGCACGAGAAGCAAGGATGTTGAGGGTGTCAATTAAATTGGCTCTTTAGACAAGGAGGTAGATTTCGACTTGACAATGAACTTGTGGGTTGATGATGTCCTAAATTAGAGCATTTTCGTGAAATTGATTTTACAAGCTTTTTTTAACTATGGATTTTTAGTCTTTTCATGACAATCTTTAGTGATGTACATCATGTCAGGCTTTTAATGCAACTTTGGAACTCCTTTGGAATTGTCATATGTACAACATGATCTACCTAAATTTCTCATAGGCTTGCTACACAAAAAATTACACATTTTTTGACATTGCTTTTCTAGAACTCCTTTGGAATTGTCATATGTACAACATGATCTATCTAAATTTCTCATAGGCTTGCTACACAAAAAATTACGCATTTTCTGATATTGCTTTTCTTTTGGCAAATTTTTAGGAATCTATTGAGAAGGTTCCATTTAATTGCCATTTTGATGTTAATGTTACTATTCCAAATGTAACATTATTAAAGAAGAATGTAGTCCTTTATATTCCACTCTCTTCCAACAACTTCTTTGTTGTATTGTAGTGAAGGCTCAAAGATATGTCAAAATAATGGTATAATGTTTTAATCAAGCTAGCTTAGAAGACAAAGGCAATGGCTAATTTCGAGCTTTAGTATTTATAAAGTTTAAACTCACATGGGCATTGAAAAGGCTCTTCTCATGCATGAATTTGCAAGTCTCTCTACCTAACCTTGAACTCTTAGTCTATAGTGTACACTCCACTAGACTATCTTTGTTTCCAAATTTTGCCTTTTAGTAAGTAATCTTGATTTTAGTGATATTTGTGCTTGCACAATGGCATTTTGTGCTTGCACAAAGGGCAACTTATCAAGCAATTCTATAGAGTCATGAATATAGTTGAATATCTTCTCCAAAGTTGGATAGAGTCATGAATATAGTTGAATATCTTCTCCAAAGTTGGAAGTATAGAGTAGACACTAATTTCTCTTTGTAGGGGGATAATTTCTAGTTATGCATGAAGCATCATAAGCATATTGGTTATTTGCCATTTGCGTGATGATTGGATTGATTTGGGAAAGGTGAGACAAGGACGTGGGGGATGGAGTCTAATGTGGCAAAAATGGATGGGATGGAAGAGGGGTGTAGGCTCCTTTAAGAAAGGCCTATTAAAGAGAGGGGTTGGGTTTGGGTGCTTTTTCAAGTGGGCGAAGAGAGCAGATAAAGAGGGAGAGGTGTAAAGATGTAGAACTGAAATAAGATATGCTATTAGCTATGTGATAAAGACAGTGTGTAAAGATGTAGAACTAAGATATGCTATTTAGCTATGTGATAACATGAGGAAAGGAAAGGAAGAAAGGAGGTGTGATATATAAGCCAAAGGGGTAAAAGATTGAAGGAGAAAGAGGCTTTAAATTAAAGATAGATGTGCCGACTGTTCTTGGGCGATACCTTTCTTGAGCTGAGAGAGAAAGTCAGCCACATAAGCAAATATGCAATTTCTGTAGTTTCATAAGCAAATATGCAATTTCTGTAGTTTATGGTTCTTAAATCGGTAATCGCAAGTCTCTTTTGCATAAACATGGAGAGAGAGAGAGAGAAAGAATTTGCAATGTAGAAAGTAACAATGATCAGCCTGATCATATATAATATTTACAGAGACAAGGGAAGGGATTGAATCACATTACAGAAATTATAGACCTTGTTGCTTTTGAACAGAAAACACTAACTTGCAAGTCATCAAACACAGAGACACGCAGAACAAGAAAGAGGGATTGAGTTAATTTGATCAGAAAATAAGGTGCGGATCTGAAACCCAAAACGGTAATCTGCAGTGACAATCACACTAGTAGTCTCTTATACAATACTCACAGAGGAGAGGAAGATTGGAAGACATATGGTAATCTGCAACGACAACAAAGTTTTTAGCCACCCTAAACCCTAAGCCCTACTCTTTCACGACACGACGACGTTGCGTACAAAACAGCAGCACGCAGGATGATGCTTGCCTTGTGATTTGCGCACCTGCACCTCTCCATCGTACGCCCAGCAGCTTGCAACTGCAGCTTTTGCGTATAAATCATTCAGAGCTCATCGATCCTTCGTCGTTGCTGGATCCTATCTTCTTCATCTCTTGGAGCTGCATGCGATTGCTTAATATCGTTGGTTTTGCATTTGTATTTCCCGCGGCATTGCTGTATGTCATCCAGTTGAGATGCGCGAAGCAGTGTACCCTGCAATAAATTTTGCAAAACCAACTGCGCTGGAGTAAAATTCAGTTTTGCTTATCATCTCTGCTGCATGTAATTGCTTAATTTTATCACGAACCGTTGGCTTTGCGTTGTAAAGATGCTTGAAGCATTGCACACCCTGCAATAGATTTCTGCAACAACAATATATCCGCTGGAGCTGTAGAATTGAGATGCTCCATCTTTTTTGCTTGCTCAGCTGTCGATCAGGAGCTAGCTGCCGCAGCGCCTCACTCTCCCGCTGCTGTGTCTGTTTGTTGTCTGATGCATACCTTACGTTTTCGCCGCACCATCTGAGCATCCCAGCTACAAACCTTATGATCTGTTCATTCTGCCCCAACCGTGAGATCATTGCAGCTACTTACGTGACCGGTCATTGAGAATTTTTATGTCCAACAATACCGCCACGTGCTCAGCTGAGATCAGTAACATCAGTTGTTCGCTCCGACAATCTTCATTCGTTTTTCGATAATCCTGATCAGTTGCAGTTGCCTGTGAATGTTTTTCCATACACGAGATCGCAAGTTTTCGCAACGTCTATTGCAATATTACCAGAATCGCTAGCTCTTATCTCGTCTCCTCGATTCTCTCTACCAGCAAAATGCAGATCTTACCTATCATTCCTCTAGTTCTTCTCTTATCTGCTACTGTTGCGACGTCCTGGTACGAAATACCGCGCTCCCGGCGCCCTCATCACGGCTACTACAGCAATCAGCGGCCACAGGGCCTCACTCACCTTTTCTACCTTGACTCTTGTCCCCGCGCTTATGATATCGTCAGACAGCGTATCCAGTACTACATAAACCAAGACCCCAGCCAAGCAGCGGGGATCCTCCGCATTTTCTTTCACGACTGCTTTGTGCAGGTCTCTCTCTTTCTCTCTCTGTCTCTCTCTCTCACACACACACAGACATACAGTTGGAAGGCTTATAAATGTTTAACGAATGCAAAACATGCCGATCTACTCCCACATGAAGCGCTGCTTTCTTTGATTGCATCCATAGCTAATGAGTCAGCTAGAAATCCGGTCTTTGAATGATGCAAAGTCATGACTCTTTTATAGTTTTTTGTTTGACAATCGTGAGACGAAAGTCAACTTGAGATTTTGTTTTTGTCTTCTATCCCCAAGAGTCAAGACAACAGCATGAGCTTCAAAATTCTCCCTATTTAATTAGAATCTAACAGCTTCATGTTCTTCATACAGGGATGCGATGCTTCACTCCTCCTTGAAAGGCCCGTTTCGGAGCAGACAGCTCCTCCCAATTTCAACTCGCTTCGAAGCGTGTCGTTTCGGATAATAGATGAGATCAAAGCCTCTCTTGAGGTGATTTGTCCGGGAATAGTGTCTTGTGCAGACACTCTCGCACTAGCAGCCAGAGACGCGGTCTTCCTGGTATCGTATGCTAGCAAGCGTGTTTAGAAAAGAATGATTTGTTGCCATTCAAAAAGCAGGGCGGTAATCAATTTTATGTCTAATTCATTCCTCTGTAGGCTAATGCAACCTCCACCATACTAACTGGTTCCGCTCACTGTATCAGGTTGGCGGTCCATGGATTCCGATGCGTACAGGCCGCCGAGACAGACGTTTCTCCGCCAGCAATCAAACGGTTATTACGAATCTTCCAACCCCCTTGGATAGCTTCTCTGCATTGCAGAGGCACTTCAGTTCCAAAGGCTTGAGTGTGACGGACCTCGTAGCGCTATCCGGTACTAATTAGACATATAGTTTACGTCCGTGATACCGAGATGCTTCTCCCATTTATTTGTCTGTATAAAGAGACAAAATGGACAAGAATAGCTTAGATGTGGAAGCTATCCTGAATCCCTACCCTTTGATCTGTTTCTGCAGGTGGCCACACCATCGGGCAAACCCATTGCCAAATCGTGGATTTGCAGCTCACTCCGACCGTTTCGCCCGACCTTGACCCCTCATTCGCGGTCAATCTTTCGATGATGTGTCTTCCAAAGACGCCAAGAGCTCAGTTAACCGTCCACATGGACGCACTCTCTCCCAACCGCTTCGACAACGGCTATTTCAAGGACGTGCTCGAGAAGAGAGCGGTCTTTCATTCGGACGCTGCGCTCTTGGAAAACGCGGAGGCCAAGTACCTGGTGGAGGTTTTCGCAAGCAACGAAGCAGCCTTCTTCAAGCAATTTACCGTCTCGATGATGCGGATGAGCCAGTTGGGCGTTCTGACAGAAGGTGCGGGAGAAGTCAGAAAGATCTGCGCCATTCCCAACTGACTGACGGATCGGTTCAAGACAGATCTCCTCCATTACTAACGTCAGATTTCTGCAGAAGGTCGCTCCCTCATTCAGAAAGACCCTTGAGATTTTTGCACAATATGAGATGCATCATTCCGTAGTAGCAAATGGATCACCATAAATCTTGACGCTTTGTTCATAATCATTTGGAGATGTGTGTGTGCACAGAAGGTGAAGAGGTGCGGCAGAATTGTAGTTGTAGACTATTCCCAAGTTCTAAGTGAACAGTAATCTTGATATCTGCAGAAGAAGGTGAACCTGAGCCCAATTCAGCCATGGCAATCTCTATAATCTTGTTCCGAGTTTCTGCAGTTTTACATTACAATCCTTATGGATATTCAATACAGCATGCCTATGCCTTAATAGATTCAAGCCTGTTACATTCCTAAATCATGAGAATGTTTTCATTGAGAATTGTGGAGCCTCATCAACTATGCAAACTTGGAATTTGCAAGTTTTGTCGAGTAGGGAGACATACTCATATATAATGCCTTGTGCCTCTTAACGTCCAAGCATGACACATGCCAAATGTTTGTCCTAGCATGGTGAGAATTCTCTTTAATTTATAACATTGGATTTGCAATTGTACGATGCATTTTACATGTAAGTTTCAAATGTATAAATTTTCTTATGCCTCCAAAACGTCCTACATGCTCAATTATAGGACATCTCAAAATCCGATCAATGCATTGCACATGAGTTTCAAATAAGTATACTACATCTCAAATCTTGTCCTAGCATCATCAAAGTCCTCTTTTATAGCCTTCTTAATATTCTTTTACATATAAGGCACATAAGTTTCAGCACATGAGTTTCAATAATTTAGAATTTGATACCTCTAAAAGCCCCAAGTACACAAGCATAGTATATATCATGAAAATTTACAAGCTTTATGGTTCCTTCTAAGTTAGAAAAGGGCAACATGTATTTTAATACTATTTTCACCTATGTCTAGCTCTCTCACACCCATATGAAATATGAATAATTTATAGTGGACATGATAGGCTTCACAAACATATTATAATCTCTTTTCAAAAAAATGATAATATCTTCTCAAAAGTTTTCTTTTTTTTAAAAGAAAAAGGGATATATATATATTATAAAAAATGGGAGGGTCAATCCCAGACCTCAAGACCCTGTATAAAATTTGGTCGAAAAGGGGGGACACACCCTTGACCTACGGTGCATGCAGCTCTAACGTACACTGAGGTTGGCTTCAACTACATATAGAGCTGTGCTTACCATTGGTTCGTTAAAGGCCATGATCGTTGCAAAGTCTTTGAGAAGGCCCTTCACTTTCCTCAAGATAACTATCTCCCAGTGGCTTATGCTAAGAGTCTACCAAAAGACTATGTTGTTCCACGTTTCCCAGATTGCCATCAGACCAACCGCGTGGATATACGGCCATGTTATTAGCGAGCGTGGACAAGAGCTTGGAGATATCTCCTAGGAGAACTCTGCGCCAGTTGGATCCGAGGTAGAACTTGGCCATCAGGCCTGACTTTCGCACTGCCAATTCCATTTTGGACCACATCTGTCTTACGGTCAAGCAACTCCATAGGGTGTGAGGGATCTGAGCCAGTTTAGGGGGGGCCATTGGCCGTACAGATGAGAAATGTCTTCGCCAGTTGCACTTGGATCCTGACGTGATGCAAAAGCATTCCATAGCTTACATCAGGTAGTAGTGGACACTTTGTTCGTCTTCGATTGTGATTGCCATAGTGTCGTCTACAAACAACTGAGCGGCTAGAATGGAGCCTAAGGGGAGCATCAGGCCTTTGATCCCGTCGGAGGTGCCACCTTATTTAAGAAGGTGGATTAGCAGTATTGTGCTGAGGGCAAATAGTAGGGGGTGAGCGAGCATCCTTGGTGCACAGATCTCTTGAGATCGTAGCGACCCACTACCCTGCCATTCAGACAAAGGATTGTTGAGGCATTGCCAAAGAGTGGTTTGACCATACTTATGAAGCCATGCCCAAATCCCAGCTTCTCAAGAACTGCAGGGAGGTAGTCCCATCAGATCCAATCATAGGCCTTCTCGAGGTCGATGTTGAAGAAGAGGGCAGGTTGGCTCGAATTGCTCGCATAATCAATGGTGAGTGTGACATTCAGGATGTTCTAAAAATTGTCCATGTTTTTTACAAAGCCGTTTTGCTCCCGATCCACGATCAAAGTGCATAGGTTCCTGATCTGCAAGGCTATGGCTTTGGCCATTATCTTATAGGATACATTAAGCATGGTGATGGGGCACCGATCCCCCACCTTGACTCTATTTGGCATCTTCGGGAAGAGCTTGACCAGGCCTGCATTGACATCCTCCAAGAGAGACCCTATGTTGACTGCATGGTTCATCATCTGTGTGAGCTCATCCCCTAGCACTGGCCAAAAGTGTTGATAGAATTTGATCGTGAGCCCATCTAGGCCCGGGGCCCAGTCCTTCTCCATGGCATCTAAGGCTTCTTTAAGCTCTTGAGTCATGAAGGGGCATGATATTACTACTCTCTGGTACTCTGAGATTCTTGGTTCAAGGCCATTAAATGCCTGCTCGAGGTTTTCTAACCACTCCTCATACTCAACTTCTTCTTCACCCACGATCGCACTTAGATGTTGTCGAAAAATCTCTGCCACAAGCCAGTATTGCATGATAATTTTGCCTTGTTGTCCTCTACTCTGTCGATCTGATCCCTTGCTTGTTTGCGCTTACATGGTTTGAAGAATACCTTGGATGGGTAGTCCCCCATTTCGAGCCAGAGCTATTTGCATTTGAGTCTCACGAGCTGTCACTACAAGGCACTATATAAGCGTCGCTATATAGCGATGCTAATAAACATCGCTATATAGTGACACTGGTAAACGTTGCTATATAGCGACACTGGTAAATGTCGCTATATAGTGATAATTAACAGAACTTAAAAAAAAAACATTAGTGGGGCTAAACAGGGCTGCAGCAAGCCCTATTTTACCCCACTAATGTCTTTTTTTAGTAATTATAAAAAAAAGTTTTTTATTACAAAATTTTCCTTACGAAAAGGGTGATACAAAATTGCTCAAATGAACCGATCGAGCAACAGAAGCATATACATGTCGAAGATATACAAGATTGTTTGTTACAAAATTACCCTTTCGAAAAGGGTGATACAAAATCGCTCAAATGAGCCGATATACAAAAGGATATACATGGCGAAGTATATGCAAACTACTACTACTACTCATTCGAATCATCATCCTCCTCCTCGTCCTCGTCTTGTTGGCCTGATCCTTGGCCCTCGTGAGCTGCGTCTGATCCTTGGACCTCGTCATCACTCACCCTGGGACGCTCGAGCTTTGACTCTAAGAGTGAAAACATATTAATTGGAAATTAGATTAAAACTTAAAGAATAAAATAATTTAAAAAATGAGATTACAAGTAGGAGTAGACTTATACCGTGCAAGCAGCCACCTCAGCCTAATCAACCGTTGCTTCCATTGCCTCCTGCTCAATAAACCATGGCTTTGTTCCTACGTGAAATGCATGTCGCGTCTCTGTATCTGTAGGAAGGTGACCCATCGTAGCTTGCTATGGACCCAATTTACAAGAGTTAGATAAAGTGCATGTAATATGTAGTAAAACAAATAGAACAATACATTAAATGAGAAGAAGTAGACTTACCATGGCTGCCTCGAATGCCAACCGTCTGCCTGCACCAAAGTGCGAAGTACCTATGGCATCTAGCCGTCTCCTTGGCGCAGCCCTCCTCTAACCCTCGAACATTTCGGGATGGTCCCTATTTTGCTTCTTGAAAAACTTGCAATTAGCTTTATCTGTCCAGTTGGGTTTAGCCCTCCCCTTTCCGATGGAAGTACGCAAGGTTGATCTACGATGCTTCAAGACCAAACCCATGCGCTCTCGCATGTAATTCTCATTGAACTCGCAATTTGGGGGGTTAGGGTATTTTTCTTTCCATTCATTGATGACCGCCTACTTCTTTTGGTCATCTTGATACTGCCAATCAGTAGCAATGCCACTCTTGAAGTGGTGGCTCATCAACCGCCTCATGGTGGCCATCATTGCTCTACTCTTTTTATCTTTTATTATCTCTCCAGTAGCCGTGATTTAATAGGACAAGTCCTTGACTGGGTAAGGAGGACTCATGGTAGTGGTAAAGTTAAAGAGAGTGGTGTTTATGTGAGCGCTTCTAGAGGGAGGAGTAGTAGTGGGAGTAGGAGAGGGCAAGGGACCTGACTAGTACTAGGTTTCGGGACCAAGCGGAGACCTATAGGGATGTGAGTGTGCTGACTCATCTACATCTCTCGAGTCAGCACAACATAAGCGACCCCTCCTACTCTTCCTTCCCTTACGATGGGCATGCCCAGGTGATGACCCCTCAGTCGAAGGGGCACGAGGGGACGGCTGGGCAGTAGGTCCAACCATTAGTGTAGGAGGGAATTGCTAAGGTCCTCTGGGATAGCAAAGAGAAGAATCTCGCAGCCTCCTCATCAGTCATTTGTGCTACAAACTCGTCGAGACTCTCTACAAAGGCATGGGCTGCTAGCAAAGGAGCTCCTCGAGGGGTAGTCGTAGTGCTACATCCAAGAGGAGTCGGGCCAGGTGGTGTTGCAAGGGTAGGCTCCTAAGGTGTCGCCTAAGGGGAAGGGAATCAAAGTCCTCTAGAGAATAGAGATCATAATGTCTCCTCCTACGAGGGTTTTCATACTCGTCGGACGTGCGACGTGATCTCATGTTTTACGTAAACACAAACACAAAAAAAAAAAAAAAAAAACAAGAGAATACATTAAGAAAGCATATGCTTATGCTTATGCATAAGCATATGAGCATATTCTCATGCATAAGCATAAGCGTAGGCATAGACATAGGCATATGCTTATGAAAAGAAGAGAAAAAGAGAGGAAAAAAGAAGAGAAAGAAAGGAGAAGGATATGCATAGGCATAGGCATATGCTTATGAAAAGAACAGAAAAAGAGAGGAAAAAAGAAGAGAAAGAAAGGAGAAGGATATGCATAGGCATAGGCATATGCTTATGAAAAGAAGAGAAAACGTGAGGAAAAAAGAAGAGAAGGAAAGGAGAAGGAGAAGGACATGCATAGGCATAGGCATAAGAAAAGGAGACATATGCTCATGCATAAGTATAAGCATATGCTTTCTTTCTATATCTCTTATGCTTATGCTCTTTTTTCCTCTTCCTTCTCTTATGCTTATGCTTATGCATGAGCATATGAGCATAAAAGAAAAAGAAAGAAAGCTTAAGCATAGGCAAATACATATGCTTATGAAAAGAGATCGAAAGAGGGGAAAGAGGGGGAGAAAAGAGAGAGGAAAAGAGGAGAAGGAGGCATATGCTCATGCATAAGCATAAGCATAAGAGAAGGAAGAGGGAAAAAGAGCATAAGCATAAGAGAAAATGAAGGAAAGGATGTGCTTATTCTTATGCATGAGCATATGAGCATAAAAGAAAAAGAGAGAAAGCTCAAGCATAGGCAAATACATATGCTTATGAAAAGAGATCGAAAGAGGGGAAAGAGGGAGAGAAAGAGAGAGGAAAAGAGGAGAAGGAGACATATGCTCATGCATAAGCATAAGCATAAGAGAAGGAAGAGGGAAAAAGAGCATAAGCATAAGAGAAAAGGAAGGAAAGGATATGCTTATTCTTATGCATATGCATGAGCATATGAGCATAAAAGAAAAAGAGAGAAAGCTTAAGCATAGGCAAATACATATGCTTATGAAAAGAGATCGAAAGAGGGGAAAGAGGGGGAGAAAGAGAGAGGAAAAGAGAAAAAGAGGAGAAGGAGACATATGCTCATGCATAAGCATAAGCATAAGAGAAGGAAGAGGGAAAAAAAGCATAAGCATAAGAGAAAAGGAAAGAAAGGATATGCTTATTCTTATGCATGAGCATATGAGCATAAACGAAAAAGAGAGAAAGCTTAAGCATAGGCAAATACATATGCTTATGAAAAGACATTGAGAGAGGGGGAAAGAGAGGGGGAAAGAGAGAGGAAAAGAGATTGAAAGAGGGGATGAAAGAGGAAAAAAGAGCATAAACATAAGAGAAGGAAGAGGGGAAAAGAGATTGAAAGAGGGCAAAAAGAAGAGAAGGAAAGGAGAGAGAGGGGAAAAAGAGATTGAAAGAGGGGATAAAGAAGAGGGAAAAAGAAGACAAGGAAGAGAGGAAGAGAGGGAAAGAAGAGGGAATAGGGGAAGAGAGGGTTCCTACACCCATCATTGTAGCAAGCGCTTCAAATAACAAAAATAACAAAAAAAAGAGGAAGGACTTTCTTACCTAGAATAGTCCCGCTCGGTGTTTTGTGGACTGGCCCTACAAAAGAGAGGAAACATACCATTTTTCAAATAATTAGTTAGAGGAAGGAGGAGTTTAGAGAAGCAACTTCTCAAAGGGATTGGATTGAGGAGACAAGCATAAGCCTACAAACAAGGAGAAAGAGGAGGAAAAGAAATACCAAAAAGAGAAGAGGTGAGTCTTCTTTCTTTCACAAAATCTCGTTTTTTGTCTTTAACCCTTGAAAATCAAGCATGAAAACTAGCACATAGCCTTAGCAATACACGGAGAAACATGCTTCAACACTCACAAAATGAAATCTCACAAAAAACGAACCTACATTGCTTAAAGAGACTCACCTTCTTGAAAAACTTCTTTTCTCACAAGCAAAGAGGGAGAAGGGTGGAGAGGGAGCACAAGTGGTAAGGAGTGCAGAATAGAGAGAAGGAAAGCGAGGTCATCGAATATAAGGTGGGAGGAGAGATTTTTGCTTTTCCCGCAATAGAGATGCTAAAGAAAGTGTCGCAGTGTGGGGTTTCGGGTTTAAGTCCCTAGCATCGCTCTATAGCGACGCTGGTCAGTCACTATATAGCGACGCTTATATCCAAAAAGCGTCGCTATATAGCAACGGAACAGAGCAAAAAGTCGCTATATAGCGACAGTTCAGGGCACTTATTGTAAGAAAAGAGAAAAGAAGCTCATGGGTGGCTATTTTTTGGATCTTAATAGATTTCCTTGCAACTCATGTTGTGATTTGGGAAGTGTGCAGATGGAAGGGATGAGTGGAAGCTTGTTAGATGATGCGCTAACGCTCGAGAGCACAGAGTGGCTTATGGAGAGGTTGTATTGTCATTGCACTCATTGCAAGCGAGAAGTACGACATCAATGCCATATTATCATGCGCCACTTGCGGATGTATGGGGAGGAGCCCGAACCAGTACCCACCATTGGTGTGGTGATGGATTATCGGTAAGTCAATGCTATTTGAGTTCGTGGTTAATATTGGATACCATTATGACATGAAACCTTGAGACAAGATCTTATATTTACACAAAATCTTGAAATAAGATGAGGAGGGTGACGAGGGTGCGCATATAGCTTCACACTTTGAGCAAGACTATAGTCTCCCAGACGATGATGATGATATGGTGGACATGATGGATTCTATTTTTAGGGGCACTACATCACATGTACACGTGATGTCTGAGTCTGAGGTTAAAATGCAAGAGTTACAATCAACACAGTTGTACGAGGGTGCTAGGATGTCTAAACTATGTGCTTGTCTCAGAATCTTGAATCTGCAAACAAAGTATGGGTGGTCGAATACAAGTGTCTCGGCCTTAATGAGGTTAGCTCCTGCATTAATTTGACTCATTATTTGGATATTGTTTATTTTGAGAATCATCATTATTCGAAGCCTTTGTATCCCCACTTTATGTATGTTGTAAGTTTCTAAGCTTGCTTAATATCTTACAAGGATTCTAAGCTATAAGATTAGTGTACCGAATCATCATTATTTGAAGCCTATGTATGTTTGAATTGTGATAGGTTGCTCCAAAAGATGTTGCCTGCACCAAATACCATGCCCGCATCAAGAGATGAAGCGAAGAAGATGCTAACAACGGTGGGTATGGATTATGATACCATCCATGCTTGCCGTAATGATTGTATTCTCTTTCATCGTGAGCATGGAGATTTGGCTAGTTGTCCGAAGTGTGAAGAACAATGATATAGAGATGACTTGCAGGGTGAGCAGATACCAGTAAAGGTCTTGAGACACTCTCCCATCATTACAAGAATATAGCACATGTTTTAATGCAAATCCATAGCAGAGTTGATGACATGGCATGCATCTCATCGGTCCACTGATGACACATTGAGGATTCCCATAGATTGTGCAGCTTGGAAGCACATAGACAATCAGTGGCCAGACTTTGCGAGGGAGCCACGCAACTTACATCTTGGGCTCGCAATGGACGGAGTGAATCCTTTTGGGTTACGCTCGATATCTTGGTCGACATGGCCCATAGTCTTGGTGAATTACAATATCCCACCATGGCTAACAATAAAGAAGGGACGCCTCATGCTTGCACTACTTGTGCCAAGGAAATACAAGGCCAAAAATATGGACATGTACATGGCACCTTTGATAGAGGAGTTACAGATCTTATGGAGAGGAGTGCGGGTCTTTGATATTTCCAGAGCTCCTAGACATACCAATGATATTTTTGTCGGGGGTATCTTGATGTGGACCATGCATGATTACCCAAGATATGGAGAGTGCGTAGGTACTTGGTTGTGTCTTTACATGTATAATATAGGATTATGCTTTTACATATGACTCTCTTTTGCACGCATGTCTTATACTAATACATTCATGCATGCGTGCAGAACTTATTACAAGTGGGTACCATGCTTGTCCCGTTTGTAGACCGGGTTTGAAATCGTCTGCATGATACTCCAAACATATGAGGAAAAATTTTTATGGTCATGATCGATACCTTCTGTTGGACCATCTCGCGCGTGGAGATCAGCGTGATCCACCACCATCATATTTGAAGGCAAGTGACTAGATTCAAGCTTAGAGGGCGAATGGAGAGGAACCTCCTCCTGGTATGAAGAGGCTATCGATCTTTCAGGAGCTTCCTTATTGGGGTCAGTTACAAATCACTCATCTCTTGGATCCCACGCATATCTTCAAGAATGTGGGGGCTACTATTTAGGCACACTTGGTTGGTTCCAAAGACTTGAGAGGAGTGCGAGAAGACTTGCGTGCTATGAATAGGATGTCTTGTTTGTGGCCCCAAGTGCATGCTTTGGGAAAAGTTATCCTCCTAAAAGCAACATGGATCCTCTCTACTAGAGAGGAGGCAGCGGTCAAGGTAGACATTGCCTCTTTTCAAACACCCACAGGGTACATGCATTGCTTGAAATGAGCATTTTCAAAGGACAATAAGCTTAGTGGGCTCAAGTCCCATGATTGGCACAAAGTCTTATAGGTATTCTAAGCTGTAGGATTAGTGTACCGATATTTGTGATGCGTTAGTGTAATTATGATTATGTTATATTGTTGACATGACTTCTTTGTTGCTTTGATAGTTCATCCTCCCAATTACAATAAAAGGGTGCTTACAAGAAGATGTTAGAAATGCTATATTCAAGCTGAGTGGTATTGTGAGGTATGCTTACTATCAAATCGCAGTGATTGCATTTTCTTTAATTTAAGCTGAATAATCTTTAGACTGATTATGAATATATCTTACATGGGCATGTGAAATAGGTGGATATCTCAAAAAGAGATGTCCATATCGAGCATCAAGAAGGCTAGGGTGGAATCCATCGAAGCCGTATGCTTGCTTGAGAAGCACTTTCCCTCGAGCATTATGATAACTCAAGTGCACTTGCTTGTGCACATAGTTGATGAGGTGGCCATGTAGGTACTGTTCATAGTCAGTGGATGTTTTTTCTTGAGCGGTTTATGAAAACTTTGAAGGGATTTGTAAGACAAAGAGCAAGACTAGAAGCAAGCATGACAAAGGGATGGCTTGTGCAAGAGTCATTAGTATATATCACAGAGTTTCTTGCATCCATGGATCTCGATATGCCACAAGCTTGGCATAACAAGGATGATGATTGCATCATTGGTGAGGTTCCCCAAGAAAAAGGGATTGAAAGAAAGATGAGCAAAGAGCAAATGGAGAAATTCAATAAGTTTTGTATCCTCATTAGCAAGGAGATGCAGAAGTGGATTGAGAGATATGAAGCGGCCAAAGCAGAAAGAATAAATGCAAGGACAAGATTCAAAGTAATGTACAAGTGATCGCAACCATATCCACGAGATCTGGCTCTTCTCCCCACTCACATGTCACTTGATTGGCTACAACTAGCTCTACATAAAGCCGAACGCGATGGAGAGATAATAAACGAGCGCGAGCGAGAGTTATTATTTGGATGTATGATGCATGTAAGTTTCTTATCTCTTGATGCAATTAAGTAATTATTTGTGGCAATATACGCTATAAAATAGATGCATCTTCATTTTTTTAATGATGCTCTTTTACAGTACAAAAAGTACACTGCATTATGGTCTTTAACAAGCTTGAGAGCAAGGGAGTACAACATGATTTGGGTGCAGTTGCATTCAAAGTACATCTTTGGTGACTCTTACTTCCATAATATAGCTACCTTCTTTTATGTTATATAATGTAATGTAATTAATAAACTTGTCCCTTCATGTTGTAGGCAGCCTATACATCTAGCTTTGGAGAGGATCAGTGATTTGGAGCCGACGAGGGATCTAGAGCAATTAATAAAAGCTTGAGGTAGTGGTGGTGAAGGAGAGGATGAGATAGGTTTGGCCTCTTAGAGTGATGTATATAGATTGGAAAGTTTAATGACGGCTCCAAATCGAAGCTAGCACGACGATCTATCTTTTTTTGTTGTATCTAAGGGTATGAGTTTATATACACTTTTTTGGGATTTACTATAATTCAAGCCCCTTAAATGGAATTTTTATACTCATGCCTTGGAGGATTATGTGTTCATTCCCCCTTAAGGGGATTTTCTCTATATATATTCATGTCCTTCGAGGAATGTTATCCAGATCTGATCTCTTTCATGTTAGCTTATGGTGGTGTAGAATGGGGGTCCCAAATCCACATTCCACCCCACTAAAAAATATGACTTTCCATAGCATCAATGCTTGACGGATATACCAATGCTAATTTTCTATGTACTTTGTGTCAATGTCTCCTGGGTATATCGATGCTAATTTTTTTGTGTATTTTGCATCAATGCTCGATGGCTATACCAACATACACTGAGAAAAATTTGTGTTTCTTCACAAATTCCATCAATATTAAGTCAGAAATTTCCCAATACCTTATAGTGGAAGTTTGTTTCGATAAACATCTAACAATGCATGTTTTTCAAAAATTTAAAAATTTCATCTTAAATTGATGATTTTTTGAAAGTAAGTGATTGCATACAAATTGAAAAACATTCTAATTGTAAGCATAGACCACATGATTTCACATCATATTTGAAGTTTCTCATAAGGCAATTAGTTACATATTTATAAATTAAAACATACAAGAAAACATAAAAACTATAAATAAAATAAGTAATATTTCACTTCAAGACACGAGCCGCTTTTCGATGCCGATACCGATGCTAAATACAAAGAAAAAAATATTTAACAGGTGAAAGTGTCGAAGTGTCTGCCAGTGTGCATTTCACAAAGAATGAATCGGTACCATCATTAGTATGGGCATTGTAACTCAGTGTTCTCAATGTCAGTATAGGCATCAATATCAGCGTTAATGTAAACTGACACTGCAGTGTCCGTATAAGCATCGGTATAGACGCTTTGACAAAATTTAAAAAAATTTGTGGGACGAGATGGGGCTAGTCTGCCACCGGTCCCGAGGTGCGAAGGACCTACAATCTCCAGACATCTCCTCGCCGCCCTCCGCTGAGTTGCGAACGTATCTGGATTGTCCTTAAAGTCCTTCTTTGCCTTTTTCCAATCTTTTGGGTCCGCCCACCCTGGCTTGTTCTTACCAATAAATACTTTAGAGGGGAATGGCGGAAAATTAGAATGAGAGGAATGAGGAATGGAAAGAGAGGACAAGTGGAAGGAGAGAAAAGGTGGAAAAGCAGAAAGATGGAAATGTAGAAAAGACGAAAAGACAAAAACGCGAAAAAACGAAAAGATGAAAATGCAAAAAAGTGCAAAAGCGAAAAGACGAAAATGGCAAACGCGAAAAGACGAAAATGCAAAAAGTAGAAATGCGAGGATAAATGCAAAGACAATTTACTACTTAAAACTCAAGTTCTATTGAAAAGCCGAATGTATTAGAGGGGTGGCCAGTCCCTAAAAAAGATGCGAGTAATATATATCCAAGATTTATACAAAAAAACAAAGTAGCCGAAGTTCCAAGAGATCAAGTCCGAGATCTCTGAAGAACTTTATATTTACGCAAGGCTTCCAGGATAGTGGCTCAACATAGAGCACAGTGGGAGCCTTCAACAACATACTTCACAAACTATGAGTTCTTATAATATTGAAGGCCTTCCCATAGTTCCTCTTGCAACAGATATGAAGAAGTTTACAAGGTAGTAGAGGTCCACTATATATATTTTACGAGGTAGTAGAGGTCCTCATGCGACTTCACCAAGGGAGTTTACGAAGTAGTAGACATCTCGTACATATGTTACAAGGTAGTATAGAAATGAATACATTCCATCTAAAACTTTCTCATCATGCATTACAAAGTAAACTTTCTCATCATGCAATACAAAATATATTGCCTACAACTATCTTAGATTAAACATGCCATCCGGCTCAACAATAGAAAATAAAGATAAAAGTAGAAACTATTTGCGATAAATAGAATTCATATTGATCAACAAAATTAGTCTCCAAAAAGAATATTATCATGTATCTAGATCTATAAACAAAATTGGTCTCCAAAAGAGAAATTGTCATGTATATGTTAAAGAAAAAAGTTTACTACTGCTTTGCGTTACTACCATCGCATCATCGCTCTCCTCTTGATGGCTAGAGGGGTCACTTGGGACCTCATCTTGCACATCTTGTTCTATATACCGGTACTCTTCCTAGATGATGTACTCACAATCCAAGAAGATCTCAACACAATCCATTATCTCCTTCATGGTATAGAATTTATTAATTTTGGGATCAAACCGGTTCCTCTAAAGCTTGCGTAAGCTCCTCATGTTAGATCTTGTAACCTGCAAGAAATTCTCCTCCCTTGAAGCTTTGTCTCGGTCCCACCCTCACATGCGCACTTCCACATCAAACTTTACCCATTGTTCATCGTGTTTAATTTTCTCTGTGACATGGGATAGCAAGGCTTCCAAATGCCGTATGGTGGCAACATGAGGGAGAGAATTTGGGTTTACTGAAGACTGCTTGGGGTAGTCCATTAATATGGTGGAAAACAACAAGCAAGTAGGGGCATATAAAACACATTACAAACCAAGAATGTAAACAATTAATCACTCATCGCATATAATGTAAAAAGAGAGGAAAAGAGAAAGAAAGAGACAAAAAGAGAGGGAAAGAGAGGAAAAAAGAGAAAAGAGAGAATGAGGGAAAGAGAAAGAGAGTAACACGAAGAGGAAAAGAGAGAAAAGAGAAAACGGGAGGAAGAGGAAGAGAGGAAGAGATGAAGAGAGAGGAAGAGAAAAGAGAGGAAAAGAGTAGGAGGAAGAGAGGAAAAGAGGACAAGAGGAAAAGAGTAGGAGGAAGAAAGGAAGAGAGAGGAAGAGGAAGAGTAAGAGAGGAAGAGAGAGGAAAAGAGAACGAGAGAATGAGAGAAAGAGAGTAAGAAAGAGAGAGAGGGAGGGAGCAAGAGAGAAGGGACATAAGAGTCCCACGCCCATCACATTTGCTACCCTTAAGACGGTAGAAGCAAACGGCCATTGCAACATAAATGAAAAACAAAAAGACAGAAGAATAGAAGTTCTGTACCTTGAGCTAAAGAATAAAGGATGAAGCAAACTAGTGGGTGAAGAAAAATAAGCCAGCTCCCCTACAAAACAAAGCAAACACCTCAATAAGAAAACTAGTGGCTGAAGCAAAAGCTTATGGCTCTTTATTGTCACTTGCTATTCCTTATGCTTCTTCTTACATGGAAAAACAATAAATACTTACGTGCAGGGTTTAGTGTTTAAGGCCCTACAAAAGAGAGGAAACATACCATTTTTTAGAAGACCAGTTAGTGAAAGGAGGAGTTTGGAGAAGCAACACACCAAAGGAATGGAGAGGAGACAAGAAGAAGCCTAAAAACAAAAGGAATATGTGCTAATATTTAGGCCTTTCTTTTTGCCTCACAAGTTTCTTCAACTTTTTCATAAACCTTTTGAGGAAAAACATCCAATGACTATGGACAGTTCCTACAATGGAGATCACATCCACTATGTGCACGAGCAAGTGTCTTGGATCATCATCATGCTTGAGGGAAAATGCTTCTCTAGCAAGCACATCTAGCTTCAATAGAGTCCATCCTAGCTTGTTTGATGCTTGATAGGAGATATATCCTTTAAAGAAATCTATCTTTTAGTTTATGCATGTTATGTTACTCATGATTAGATGTACACCAATATATCATGAAGAAATCTAATGATGGATAGTAAGCACACCTCATGAACCACTAATCTTGGATATTAATCTTTTGACCTCTTTAGATAGACGAGCATCCTTTCACCATGATTGGAAGGATAAACTCTACATACAAAGTTAAAACAATGATAAACTCTATCGACAAAATCACATGATCATGAAAAGCATATCAAATTTAATACTCATTTAACAAAAGTAAAATCACACAATCATTAAGAGGGTATCAAACTTAATACTCATTTAATAATAGCACACACCTGTAAGAACTTATGCCAATCATGGGACTTGAGGCTTATTGTTTCCACGTGAAAACCCCCTCTAGGCATTGCATGTGTCTCATTGGTGTTCAAAATGATGTAATGTCTCTCTTGAACATTGTATCTTCTCTCTGCGTGAGGAGCTACGATGCCTTCAAAAGCACAACTTTGTTGCCATTACTTTGTGGCCACAACTCCTCCATCTTTTCTGGTTCTCTCAAGTCCTCTCATGCTTGCTTCAAATCTTTCTCACCAATCAAATGCACCCAAATATGCATACCATACTCTTGAAGATATGCATGTGGTCTAAGAGGTGATTGGCATGTAAATGACCCCAATAAGGTAGCTCGTGGAAGATTGGTAGTCTCTTCATCCTAGGTGGGGATGCTCAAGTATCTCTTGATGCTTGTAGCCAATCACTTGCCTTCAAGTGGGGTGGTTGGGGACCATTGATCACATGTAGGATGGTGTCATATGAAAGCGAGTCCTTGGCCTTGCGATAGACCTCATTTAATGTGTCAAAGGAAGGTGGTGGTTAATGAGGGGGATGGATAAGGAGAATTAGCACGTCCCTTCCCATTGGCTATAGCGATGGCCCTCAAATGGTAATAGAGCACCACACTCCGAGTTGGAATGATTTTTTATTAGGCTTAGGATCATCGGTGCTACCATTCACTGATTGATTGTAGCTGCATGGCCATCGATTGGTAGTTGATGTCGATTGTGTTCCAAGTGGCTTAGCATTGTTCACATTCCTTGTAGGAGCAATCATCCCATCCACCTAGGCAGGTTGGTGGTAGACGATGGGTGGAAGTGGAGGCACTGTGGAAATGAATGAGTTGAAAAGATGTAGTCAAGATTGGCAGTGTGCATGAGAGATAGATAGTAGGTCCATTTGATTGCAAATTGTGTGCAAAGGTCAGTGCTTTGGCAAGGTGGGGAGGCATTCATCAGCTCAACCTGCCAACTTTTTGGTTGCACATTCGGAGTTGGCATATAGAGATTGGTCTCTACTCTTGCATTCAAAATTATCCACAGCCTAATTTTCTTTTGTTTGATATAGGCTCCAATTTATCTATTTATGGCATGATCATTAGGTGTTCCTTTGTAACCCTTTTGTGAAGATTGTTCATTGATGTATAATCACGACAATTGCACTTTCAATTGTTGCATGGCTATGCCTACAACAATGGTGATGCTCGCTGCTAAGAAGACCAAAGTTGTTGATCTAGGTGAATATTGGGTTAAGCGGACCCACTTGATGTATTATCTTGGTAGTGTTCATAATAGGGTGTCACATCATCGTAGTTCTCTGTGATGTGCCACTAGGTGAAAAAGTAGTGATATGTTCAAAGGTTTGGCATGCTTGTGTGAGGCCATTGGTTTCTGTTCCTTTTAAAGGTACTTGAGTTGTATACTTCCCGCAAGGTCATGTAGAGTAGTTTCGTCAATTTATTGGTAGTTATCATTTCATATGCATACGTTAAGCCATGATTAATTTATCAGGCCTTTCTGTAACGAATCTCTATAATGGATGATTTCCTGTGGCTGCACCAATGAATCAAGGAGCTGACCAAGGAACCATGTTTGTTGACCATTTCCTTGATTCATTGATGCAACCGCAAGAGATTATCCTTCGTAGTGATTTGTTACAGAAGATCTTGATGAATTTAATCATGGCATACATATGCAAGTGACATGATAACTGCCAATAAATTCACTGACCTACTCTAGATCACTTTGTGGGAAGTAATAAATTTGACTTCCTTTAGAAGGGAGAGAAGCCAATGGCCCCGTGCAACATGCCAAACATCTGAACACATTGTTACTTTTTCACATAGTGTCACATCACAAAAAATTGAGATGATGTTGCACCATGTTAGAAACACTACCAAGATAAATATGTGAAGGAGGCGTATGCGGGTCTACTGAATCCAACATTCACCTTGGTTAGCAACTTCAGTCTTTTGAGTGGGACTTGGTGACATTGTTGTAGGCAGACCAATGTCATGCTTGAAGGTGGAAGCGCCATGATTGTACATCAATCCTTAGTCTTCACAAAAGCATGAGTTGATGTGCTGCGAAAGGAACACTTGACAATTATGCCATAAACTCATAAAATGGAGCCTATATCAAGCAAAAGAAAATCAAGATGCCGATAATTTTGTTCATGAAGCCTATATCAAACAAAAGAAAACCAACCTTCATATGGTGCCTTCAAATGCACAACCAGAAAGCTAGCGGATGGAGCTGATGTCCCGCCCTACCAAAGCACCGTTCCTTTTCACAGAGTTGCAATCATCTTGCCTTGGTATCGGTCTTTCATGCAAACTGTCAATCTTGAATACGTCTTTTCAACCCATTCACTTCCACATTACCTCCACCACAAGTCTGTCTAGGTGGATTGGATGATTGCTGCTTCAAGGAATGCAAAAGCACTAAGTTGCTCAAAACATAATTGACATTGACTATGGCCATGTAGCTGCAATTGATAAATAAACGACAGCACCAATGAGCCTAAGCCTAATCAAGAAATGTTCCACCTCAGAATGTCGTAATCTATAATTGTTTAATCGCCATAGCTAATGGGTAGGGGCATGCTAATTCTCCTTATTTGGCCCCCTCATCAATCACAACCTTCCTTTGATACCTTAACTGAGGTCTACAACAATGTCCGGGACCTGCCTTCCTCGGGTCTCAAGGTTTGGCTAATCATACACCTCAACTATCTATGTGATTGACTTCCTCTTTTGAGGGTGGACCCATCTCTGGAAAGTGGGCTCTTTAATTACTTTGGCTTCACTATAGTTTTCGTTGTCTAATAGCATAGGGGGTGGGGAGAGAGAGAGAGAGAGAGAGAGAGAGAGAGGGAGAGAGAGAGACAAAGAGAGAGAGAGAGGAGAGGCTCACGGCTTAAGAAAAATCAGGTAAAAGGATTGATAAGCATAGAACAGGGAGAGACCTTCGTATAGAATTTGGCGGTTACCTTCTATCTTGTTTCCATCTGTTTTCCTTCTCCACATGGATATTTCTTTTAAAAGGCTCCATATATTGTACATGCCTTCTAGCAAGTGCAATTGGCATTCCCAAGATAGTTTCACAATTTAACACGAAACCCTTATGCAATGATGGTAAGGTACCACCCTTGGGATGGTAAAGGTACTAGTGTTGGAATCTTAAATCTAAGTCAAAGGTGTGACTTTCTTAGAGCTAAGGTAGTACAAAGAGCGTCCTTGTCCTTGTTTTCTTACTGTGAAAGCATGAAGCATTGGAATTAGTGGAGTGTGAAGACTTGGAAATGAAGGTTGTGTCTTCTTAAAGCTTGTGCACATTAGGGCATCTGGGTTTGATGGACGCTCAACGAGACTTGTAGGCATAGAGAAATTTGGTCCATGTGTAAATTTATCATGCCGTATCATTGATTGCATGTGCCTAGAGATAGTTTGGTCCCTTTTATTTGCACGATGTAAAATGTTGGATGTTGGAGCGCCACGTGGTAGTTAGTCGTGGGTGAGGATGGGCTACTAGTGATGGATAGGCTTGTGTGAAACTTGACACCCGATTTTATGGAGTGCCAATTTGCATTCCAGAGGGTGCATTAATGTGTGTAGTCTCGTTGCCCTTTTTGGTGCATGGCCCCACGTGGAGGACCCTTAGTTGTGCTCCATGGGTTGAGTGTGGGGCTATAGGTTGTGAAGATGGAGTGGAAAATGTGCAATTGTTTGCCTCCATTGCCATGGAGCTTAGTAATTTGTTCATGCAGCCATTTATTACATCTTTGACCACATGCATGGGGGAGTTGGCCATTTTTCATTGCCTTGTGCATCAGGATGAGAATCATCAGAGGAACATTGAAACCATTGGGACTGAAGGTTAGAGCAAGATACCACCTTGTGATTGGATGGATATAGAAATGGTGCTCCAATGTGCAAAATGGCATCCTCTAGAATTGGGGCGCGATGTGTGCACACACCAACATCACCTTGGCAAAGTGCAATCGTTGCTGTTATCTGTAAGCATAGTGTGTTCCATCCCCGTGCTGCCCCCAACCCCCTATCCCCGATTGCAATGGTTGCACCAGGGAGAGTGTGTTCAATCCCTGTGCTGCCCCCAACCCCCATACCCAAGTGCACCAATTGCACTGATTCATAGATGGCACCGATTCACAGATGGCACCAAATTCACAGATGGAGGTGCACATATGAGCTCTTCTATCTATTCTATTAAGGAGGGAGGAGGGAGGAGGGAGAGGCACGTGGCGGGAGGAGGGAGACGCACGTGGCGAGAGGAGGGAGACGCACTATTCTATTCTACGTTCTATTCTCTCACGCCGTCGCCCGTCGTAACGTTTTGATGATCGCCCGCCTCACATTGATGATTGCCCGCCACGTTTTGAACTTCCTTTGCTTCTCTCCAGCTCGCTCTGTCGTCGTCGTCGTCTCACCTGCAGCTCGCTCCATCGCCATCGCCAACCTGCAGCTCCCTCTGTCGCGTCGTCGTCGTCTCACCTGCAGCTCGCTCCATCGCTCCATCGCCATCGTCTCCTACGCTGCGCCATCGCCAAGCTGCAGCTCCCTCTATCGTCGTCTACGCTGCAGAATAGATAGAAGCTGCAGAATAGATAGAAGCTGCAGCTCCCTCTATCGTCGTCGTCGTCTACGGAGGAGGGAGGAGACACGTGCAGCTCCATCGCCAAGCTGCAGCTCCATCGCCATCGTCTACGGAGGAGGGAGGAGACACGTGCTCGAGCTCCATCTCCTGCACCTCCACCACCCTCCACCACGCTTCGTCTCCTTCAGCTCCTTCAGCTCCACCACCCTCCACCACGCTTCGTCTCCTTCAGCTCCTTCAGCTCCACCACCCTCCTTCTCTCAGTGCCCTACCCTCTGCCTACTCCTTGCCTTTGCAGCTTGCTACTACGGTCTGCAGCAAAGGGAGCCCAGCAAGGTCAGAGATCTCCATCCTCCCTCCTTATCTATCTATTCTATTAAGGAGGAGAAGATAGAAATGGAAGATAGAAGATAGAGAAGATAGAAATGGAAGATAGAAGATAGAAATGGAAGATAGAAGATAGATGAATTCCGTGGATCCTTCGATTGAAACTCTCTCTCTAACCACAACACAAATCAAGTGCAAATCTCGAGGGGGCAAAGGCATGCAAAGTGTAGACATACAGGTGAGGGAGTGTGATTCAGTTCAACGACTATTTCATTGCATGCGTCGAAAATAAAAGAATATGGATTAAATCAAATATAAAAGAAATGGGAAGGGGGGATAAAGGTGTAAGGCATTAGCTTAATTTATACGTGGGGGTGTATGTCATTACGTA
>NC_141618.1:15750205-15777705 GCF_047967505.1 Dipteris shenzhenensis
ACACCATATGGCTTTGAGTAATATGATCTACTTCTTGTACAAATGTGATGTTAAGATGATGTTAAGAGAGACTGTATTAAGGTGTTTTTTGACACCATATGGCTTTGAGTAATATGATCTACTTCTTTACAAATGTGATGTGCTCATTTTGAAATGTATACTAGTTTTCATAACATGTCACACCATTTTTTCAAATTTGATTTTTTAAAATCTTACTTTTTGTCTCTTTTAACAATGTGATGTACTCTATTTTTAATGTACTCTAGTTTTAATAACATCTCACGTCATTTTTTCTAATTTGATTTTTTAAAATCTTCCTTTTTGGCTCAATGTTTTGTTTTATAAGAGCCTCTTTTTTTGAAATGTTTTATCCAAAATTATCTCACAAAATGAATTTGGACAGTGCAAGAGTCCAAAATTAATGAAATAGGTGTTTAAAGAGAAGTGGAAAGGGAGCAAGAAAGCACTAGAGATTTGGACAGCAGAGTATGGCATCCTGCTCGAATGCTACATCTTCTTGTGAGATTTTCCTTTGAATTCATTGTCGCTTGGTCTGTTGAAGCTCTTTCTCTTTTGCCTGTCTCTGCACTCTAGTTTGGATAGCTAGTTCTGCAGCAAAGTCAAAAAGCTCTTATCATTTCATTTCTGATGTTTGCTCTGCGAAAACAACAATGTATCAGTTTCAACAAAGAAACACAACTACACATGTTTTTTGCCTATACTTTTTGGAAGAAATATAGCCATAAGCATCCAAGATTACGAACTCGCAGGGACTATCCAATAGATAGGAAGGAAAAGGTGCTACAAGAGAAATGTAGCACGTTTTCCTTCCTATCTGGATGAAAATTCACTATGCACAGTTTATTTGAAGAATCACCAAAATTTTGCTCTCTCAGCCCCTCGCTCTCACATTTAATCTCTATGTTTGGCATCTAGTCTAGTTCTCCGTTGTATTCTGATTCTCTAGCGCATTGGATTCCTACCCATTTTTTGATGTGTCGTTCCGTTTGTTCGATGAATTCTTTTATTTGATATAGGCTCCATTCTATCAATTTCTTAGATGATTGTCCTTGTATCCACAATCTCTCCTAACTTTTAAAAGAAGGGTAGGCTTTCCTTTTGTGGCATAGCAACTACTCTTTTTGTAAATATTACTCATCGATGTACAATCTTGACAGTTCCACATTCTTGTATCACAACATGCTTGTATCCATTCTACGTGAGTTTCCTCTCATTGGCATCCACTCAAACAAAGTTCTATTCTTGTGCTCTCTCCATGTGTTTTGCTACGGGCAATTAGTAAATTATTGTCATTTGTAGCTACATTGTTGTTGCTTGTAAAGCTAAGATCTTTTATTTTGATTTCAATGTCTGTGGCAACTAAGTTGAAGCTGCTTTGTTATTGCTTGTAAAGGTATATGTTTTAATTTTCATTTCAATGTCTATGGTAGCTAACTTGAGGTAGTGTTTTGCCTTGGCTGAACAAGAATAACAACCTAGTTTAGGACCATGAAACCATGAAACCATGAAGTTTAAGTCCTAAACAAGCTTGTTTAAGCATGCGATGCATAAAGAAATGCGTGCCGATTCTCCTCCCACACTAACAAGTGGTTACATATGAAATGTAAAGCACCATGTACAAAATGCAGTTCTAGGTACCAAATTCAAATTGCTATATGCTAAATGCAAAATGTTATGTGATCAGTTTAAAGTATTATGGGCCTAAGTAAGGGTACTTTTCTTGGTTGTATAATTTTTGGAGAGGAAGTTGCGTAGATATGTGTGGTGACGTGCTAAATGCAAAGTAGTATAATCCAAATACAAATTGCTATGTGCTAAACTCAATTTTTTATGTGCTATATACAAATTGCTACGTCCTAGATCGAAATTCATATGAACCCAAGGAAGGGCATGTTCCTTGGTCTTATAATTTTTGGAGAGGAAGTGTGCCAACTCTCCCCCCACATAAATGTGTGGTTATGTGCTAAATGCAAAGTACTATAAGCCAAATGCAAAGTGCTATATACCAGATTCAAACTTCTATGTGCAAAATTAAAAGTGCTTTATGGCAAATGCAAATTGAAATGAATAAGAAGATGAATTGTGCAGAAGTATCCAACAAGTGCAAAGTTCTATGTACCAAATGCTAAGTGCTAAGTGCTATGTGCTATGTGCCAAATGCAAAGTCTATGTGCTAAAGTCAAATTGCTATGTGCTACATACAAATTTCTATGTGCTAGTTACAAATCGATGTGAACCCAACGAAGGGCACTTTCCTTGGTCTTATAATTTTTGGAGAGGAAGTGTGCCAACTCTCCCCACATACAAATGTGAGGTTATGTGGCAAATGCAAAGTACTATAATCCAAATGCAAAGTGCTATATGCTGGATTCAAAATGCTATGTGCAAAATTAAAAGTGCTTTGTGGCAAATGCAAAATTGAAATGAATAAGAAGAAGAATTCTATGAAAGTATCGAACAAGTGCAATGTGCTATGTGCTAAACTCAAATTGATATGTACTATATGCAAATTGCTATATGCTATATACAAATCAATATCAACCCAAGGAAGGGCACGTTCCTTGGTCTTATAATTTTTGGAGAGGAAGTGTGCCAACTCTCCCCCCACACAAATGTGTGGTTATATGCAAAATGCAAAGTCCTATAAGCCAAATGCAAAGTGCTCATATGCCATATTCAAAATTAAAAGTGCTTTATGCCAAATGCAAATTGAAATGAACCCAAAGAAGGGCACATTCCTTGGTCTAATAACTTTGGTGAGGAAGTGTGGTAACTCTTCCCCCACATAAATGTGTGGTCATGTCCTAAATGCAAAGTATTTTGTGCAGAGCATAAATACTTAGTTTCTAGTTTTTCAAAAATTTTGAGGGTTTAGGTCTTAGACGGCGACCTTAGTGTCATCTCGCAGGTGCATCCAAGAACCCCAGAAGAAGAAGACATGTAAATTTGCAATGTTCTTGAGAGTCCCGGGTTCCCTGCCAACTCTCCCCCCACATAAATGTGTGGTTATGTGCTAAATGCAAAGTACTATAAGCCAAATGCAAAGTGCTATATGCCAGATTCAAACTTCTATGTGAAAAATTAAAAGTACTTTGTGGCAAATGAATAAGAAGACGAATTCTGCAAAAGTATCTGACAAGTGCAAAGTGCTATGTACCAAATTCAATGTGCTATGTGCCAAATGCAAAGTGCTATGTGCTAAACTCAAATTGCTATGTGCTACATACAAATTTCTATGTGCTAGTTACAAGTCGGTGTGAACCCAACGGAGGGCACGTTCATTGCTCTTATAATTTTTGGAGAGGAAGTGTGCCAACTCTCCCCACATACAAATGTGTGGTTATCTGGTAAATGCAAAGTACTATAAGTCAAATTCAAAGTGCTATATGCTAGATTCAAAATGCTATGTGCAAAATTAAAAGTTCTTTGTGGCAAATGCAAAATATAAATGAATAAGAAGAGGAATTCTGTAGAAGTATCGGACAAGTGCAAAGTGCTATTTGCTAAACTCAAATTGATGTGTACTATATGAAAATTGCTATGTGCTATATACAAATCAATATCAACCCAAGGAAGGGCACATTCCTGGGCCTTATAATTTTTGGAGAGGAAATGTGCCAACTCTCCCCCCACACAAATGTGTGGTTATGTACAAAATGCAAAGTCCTATAAGCCAAATGCAAAGTGCTCATATGCCATATTCAAAATGCTATATGAAAAATTAAAAGTGCTTTGTGCTAAATGCAAATTGAAATGAACCCAAAGAAGGGCACATTCCTTGGTCTTATAATTTGGTGAGGAAGTGTGGTAACTCTTCCCCCACATAAATGTGTGGTCATGTCCTAAATAGAGTGTAAAGTGCTACGTGTTGAATAAAAAGTGCAATGTACCAAATTCAAATTGCTATGTGCAGATTCAATTTTCTAAAAACAATATGTGTGGTTATATGCTAAAATTAAAACATACAAATAAAAACTATTCTCTGTCAATACAGCTACCTGGCTAGATCTAGTTGAAAACATATGTTGAAGTCACCCATGACAAAAGGAGTTGGAGTTGAAATCTGGCAAAATGCTATGTCAAGGGCGTTCTACTAGTGTTGTGGTAGTTCATGGGGCTTTTTAGATATTGACAATGGCTATTGCACCATTGTTTGTAGATGTAAGGATAGTTAGTAGATACTCCACACTGTCTTTGTAAAGAAAATGTTCATGTGCAAGTGTTCTTTTGCTCTTGTAGTATGTTGCTATCCCATAGCCTTCAAACCCACGAGAATGACTAAAACCGAGGATAGTCGCATCATCATTTGGTGATATCTTAAGCACTTGGAGGCAAAGAAATGTGGTGCCTAGCATACTTTGGCATGCATTGATGTCATGTTTATGTGCATAAAATGACCTTGTGTTGGGGGATTGCAATGATAGTGTGTTCGGGGATGCTTTGTCGAAATATATTTGTGTAGTTTCCCATGCTTGCGTGGTTGAGAGCCGTGCAATTTCATCAAGCACTACCGAGTCCACCTTTATGTGGTTGTTCCCCAAACATGAAAGAAAGTAGAGAAATGATGGTTCACATATTCTTGAAAGGGCTATGCACACGAGCCCATGCACCTTCACACGTTTTGGATCAAAGTCAAGGGAGTCCTTGGATATACCTTATGCACAATGAATCATTCTTGCGTCTGCTGTTATTGGCTCTTTCCCATGGCTTTCGAAGGAAGAGCAGGGTATTCTCAGTATGCAGGGCTCTGAGGCTTCTTGTCACCTATAGATATATTGGTGTTGTCATTTGTAGTATAAGTTTAGCTTAGGACCTCGGGTCCTATTTCGGTGAGAAACTTAGGCTTAGCTGTGGTAAGCAAACACAGTGCATGCATGTGTGAAAAATGAACATGCATCATCATGGTTGGGGTAATGAAGGCTTTTGCCTTCATTGGGGGTTGAAGGGTTTAGGAGGAGTTTAAGGGTTAAAGGGAGGTTCAGGATTTAGAAGGAGGTTCTAAGGTTTAAAAAGAGGTTGCAGGGTTTAGAGGAGGTTCCAGGGTTCAGAAGGGAAGCATTAGAAGAAGGATCCAAGTTTCAAAATAGAGTACATGGTGGAGAACTTATCTCCCTTGTAGATCATGGAGGTCAAGGGTTGAGGGATTAAGGGTTTAGGGGGAGCATAGGAGTGGGAGAGGAAGAAGGTGTAAGAGCAAAAGGGAGGAGGAAGGGGAGGAGAAGGGACACGGAGAGGGTGGAGAAGGGAGGAGGAGAGGGTGGAGCAGGGAGGAGGAGGAGAGAGGAGAAGGGAGGAGGAGAGGGAGGAGAAGGGAGGAGAAGGAGGGAGGAATAGGAGGAGGAGAGAGGAGGAGAGGGAGAGGATGGGTTGCAAGGTTGGAGGAGAGGGGAGGAGTTGCAAGGTTGGAGGAGAGGGGATGAGGAGTTGCAAAATTAGGACATGCTTTTGGACATGGAGTGCAAGGAAGCATGGAGACTTGGAGACAATTTTTAGAATACCAAAGTAGAACTCAACACAATGCCCCAAAGAGTGTGGGCTTCATTTCATTATGGGGTATTTATACAAGTTGGAGAGCTTTTCTCTTTGCATGTAGGAATTGTAAGACATTCTCTCTCTACATGTAGAACTTGCATCTAGAAGTTGCATGTAGGAGTTGCATGTTGCATGTAGCAGTTGCATGTAGGAGTTGCATATAGAGCTCGCATGTAGGACATACATGTAGGAATCACATGTAGAACTTACATGTAGAACTTGCATGTAGGAGTTGATTGCAGAAATTGCATGTAGGATTCGTATGTAGAACTTGCATGTAGAACATGCAAGTTGGATTCCTAAGAGGGATTATTCCTAGCCTTATGCAAGTATAAGCAAAGCTTTGCTGCTACTCTACACACACATTCTATGCTACCTAAGTCCATGTTGGCACGGAGACAACATACTCTCAGATGCATTTATTACCCATCCTCGAGTTATGGCTTATTGTGATCACGGAGTTGGGATGCCATGCCTGTAATCCAGTGGTTGGCTATGGAACTTGTGCCATGCCAATCAATCCTACTGTAAAGCCTTGGCACCATACAATTTTTGCTTTGCTTCCAGGAAGCCTGTATCCACCATTTGTTCTCGAACAGAGATATGTGGCATGCTTCTAAGAAGATGACTCTTTGATAGAGTTGGCTTGTAGTTTGAGCATCAATCCATTCATTGGGATTGAAAATGAGTGGAGGCAAATGGTGGTCAATGTGGCTGGGGACCTCTAGAATGTATTTCAATGTTTTGCAAAAGATAGCACTTTGGCAAAGGATGCCATCAATGTTGCCGCACATTATTTTCTCATGCTGTTGAAGTGCTCAGATCAATGTTCCTTGGATGTTCCATTATACACCAGAGTATGGCTCGATCATTGGCCAATTAATGGTGCGATCCTCACCCAAAGTGTGTACATTGGCCTCCCATCCATGACGTTGTGGAACTGCATAGAACTTGGGATGGGTTTTGAGACATGGAGGTGCACACAGGTACTCTTTTAAGAAGATTACACCAAAGAGCTTGGGGTGGTGCCAATCAGGTTGGGGATCCATTTTGCTTACCCAAGCTTCACTAACTTGATGCTGACGAAGGTTGATAGGAAAGTTGTCCTTGTCCAAGGTCCATCCACCTCCTGTTTTCTTATCAGGGAATAACTGGGAAAATGGTTTGAGCAACTTGGTAATCCTCGAGGGTAGGATTAGCAAGGGAAAGGAAGAAGTTACGTGTCAGGGGCTCGTAAGTTTGTGACTGTTGGATTAGTTGAAAGTGGTGAGAAGCATGAGCAAAGAGATGATGAAGGGAGTAGATGTTAGGCTGGAGCTTAAGGAAGGTTAAGAGGGTGGTAGTAGTAGCAAGGATAAGTGAGGTTATGAGATTGGCATAGAGAGTGGTTAGATATGGGAAGTTACATGTGGGATAGGCGCTTTCATCCTCTGACACTTCTTTTTGTTGGTGTGATGGGATCATCAGTTGCTGCAAGGGTGGGATGTTGGTTATGTCATGCCTTACAAATAATAGTGATGGCCTCTGTAGCAATGGAAACAAACCAGCAATGCTCTGTGGGGGCCCTGGAAGGTGTAACATTGGAGCGAGGGCCTTTGAGCGAGTGAGTTGAGGTCTCTCACTCTTGAGTTCACGGGAGCGGTTTGGAACATGGGGACCTACTGATCCTCTTGCAGGAGGTAGTGGCTTAGGGTGCCAGTTCCTTCCTTGTAGGGGTAGTAGTCATGGGGTCCGTGATTTGGATCCGTCTCCTAGTCATTGGGCACTTCCTCTACCAACACTTGATTGGCCGGAGCTATACGAGGTAGCTGTGGAGGTTGAGGGCCCAATATGGGTGGTGGTAATGGAGTTGGCTGAGCTCTATACTGGCTTGAACTAGCCAAATAACCACCCTGTGTATTCAGAGGATTAGGCGGAGCCATTAGGGCTAATGGGTGTCTCGTTTGATACATGGTTTGAGGAAGGGGCCTCGAAAATCAACATTGGGAGGGATCATGGTTTCCCCACCTATGGCATTGTGCACAGTAGAGTGCCGGCCTTGCCCTCAAGCACAGACACTCATTGGACGGATGGTTGCCATTGCATACCCCACACTAGATGTTGTCTCTCCATGGGAACAAGTGGGGGTTTCTTGGTGCCTCCTTGGAGGTTCCTGACCTCCACTGTTGGCCTAGCTGATTTAGCAAATTGGAGGCCAGCTCACTCTTATCCAAGACCTTGGGCTCCTTGGTCTCTCTTTTGATCATTTTTGCACTGGAAGACCTGATTGATGGAGCTATTTCTGAGGGATTCGAGGTTTTATCTGCATTCCTCTTGTCCATCTTGTTGTCACTTATACGGATGGCTACCTTGTTGCATAGATCGAAGGAGGTAGAATTGATCACCATTAGGTGGTCATGTAGCTTCAGGTCTACCAATCCGATGAGAAAGCGGTGCAATAATCGTTCGTCGCTCATCCGCTCGTACGGTTCACAGTGAGCATTGAGGTGCTTTGGCAATATAATCCCTAAGGGATTCCTTGTATTTTTGCTTTACCTCATACAATTGGTTAATTGCGCTCCATTTATGGCTGTTGGTGGGGGCAAACCGCATAATGAAGGCCTTTCTCAACATCTCTCAGTGGACTTTCTCTTCTAGGGTAGAGCCCTATACCATTGGTTTGCTTTGCCATCTAAGCTGAGACCAAATGCATTGGCCATTTCTAGGTCCCCGGGAGCACCAAAAGCTTCGCAAATTTGCTCAAATCACTCCACATGGGAGATTGGGTCTCCTTCTTCAATGAATTTGGTCATTAACTTGGAGGTAGCTATGGGTCGGCTCCTCGAGGGATTCACAACACACTGGGGTGGGTGGGAGTGGTGTGGCCCCCCCTAGGGCATTCACCAAGATGTGCATTGCCTCATCAATTAACATTGTTTGAGCAACTAGTGGGGGCGGTGCCGCTGTGGGCCTGACGGGACGTAGGGTTGGCTGCTGGCCCTAGTGGTGGTATTCATGTAGTTGCTGGTACCGGCATTGGAATGGATGTGCCAAGGCTTGCATTCATCGCTGCAATAGGTATGGATGGAAACAGACGTACTCCCATATGAGGTGGGTCATGGGGCATGGGAACGGTGGTTCCATGCAATGGGCGATAAGGTGAAAATTGTGGAGCCCCATAATTGACGAAAGTTGGTGGCACATGGGCTGTTGGGGGGCACCCCTCCTTGGAAGCCTCTCACATCCTCTCAGTTGGGGTCTTGCCCTCAGAATTCCCTCATCCATGGATCTTCATCATCCATGCGTTCCCATTGGGGAGGTCTTGCAAAGAGGAGGGTCCTGGGTCTATGAAGGTAGTTTTCATCTCGGTCTGTCGTTCGGGAGCTGGATGTTGCTGACCTTCCCTTCTTGCAGCCATTCGTGTTGATCAACAAAATAAAAATAGCAAAGGGCGACGTGATAGGCGTAACGTGATGGGTGATGGAATAATTAGATCGGCGGGATACAAATATGGCCACAGACATGGGGGTGAGCTTAATGCACCGGTCGGTGGAATAATGATATAGCAACGGTCGCGGGGATAGCTCTATGGCCATGGGTCAATGGTTATCAGCTCGGTAGGATAATTAACTCTAACATGGATTTAATCAAGGTGGCGGGTAGGGCCATGGTCAAAAGTGAGGTCAGCGGGATATGGCTAATGCATCGGGTCAATGAGATTTGACCTGTGGGATATGGGTAACGCATTGGTCGGCGGGATAGCTCTAACACCCCTACCCATGGGGATAGTGAAACACTACATCACTGACTAGTTTTTGTGGATTTTTGACGGATTTTGAGTTTTTGTTCTGGTTTTTTAATGCTGGGAGGGTGCTACACTACCTAGTCTACCTATACAATGAAAAAAACTTGAAAGAAAAACAACTTTTGCAAGCCAAAATGCAAGATTTCTTGAGGGGTGAGTTCTACCACACAAAACCACTTCGAAATTCAACAAGAATCATCATTTTAGGTTGTTTTTTTGTGTGTTTGGACATCATAGACTCCTTAGCAATCTTACAAACTAAGTTCCTATCAACTCAAAACACTAAAAACAAGCTTCAACTGATCCAAAATGACTTTCCAACAGAATATGATAGCTTTCCTAACTTTTTCATCCAAAACTCTCACTTCTTCACTCTTTCTTCTCCTACAACTCCACTAGCAAAGCTCCAAGTTAAGCTTGAAGCCTTGTGCAATGGGTAGATAACGAAGGAAGACTAGAGAAATGCAAAAGCATACCTTCATTTCCTTGTAGCGGTGCCAAAAATGTGTAGGTCTTGACAGTGACGTACGTGTCGTGGGGATGTTGAAGAGATGCCGATGGAGCCTCCACTCCAAGCTACTCCTTGTGAGAGTAATGAAAGACATGAGCCATTTGCAAGTGTCACTCTAGCAGCCTTCAAATTGTTGCAATGTGTTTCCATGAGAGAAAGAGGGAAGGGAGAGAAGGGAGAAGAGAGGAGAGAAGGGAGGGAGAAGGAGAAGGGAAGAGTAGATTGAAAGGGGATGGAGTGGCAAACACAAGGCACTACAATGGAAACAAGGGAACACCCAAAACACTCTTGGAAGAGAAGAGGGAGCTTGTATTAAAACTTGTGCAAACAATAATGAAGACCAAAGTCACAACCATTTGGCCTTTTATACAAGACACCTTTTGAAGGGAGGGCCAACCCTTTTCCTTTTAGCACTCTCCCTTTCTTTACAATAAAAAGGCTCTTGGGCCCATAGGGTGCCAAGGCATATTGCTATTCTTTCCATCTCTCCCTACTAGTGAAAATAGTGCTTGTGTTAACCATATTAGAGCGCTTGGGACAAACCTGAAATTAGGAGGTGTTCCTAACTGACTCCCAAATAGCACTTGTGTTAGCCTCACGCCTCCAAGGATTAGGCTATTTTGGGGCTCAAACTTCAGGAGCACCTCCAAACCTTTGCCTCCAAGCCTTAAGCCATTTGTAGTTCAAACCCCATGTATGAGGCTTAACTCCCACGAGACACTTAACTCTATAGCTTGCAGTAGCTGGAACATACAACTTGGCAACTAGAACATATAATCTATGCATGTTGCCTGCAATCTTCGGCCTTGGGGTATTTGGGACTCAAACTCCCTGAGCTTGTACTGCTCCTTCCATGGCTATAACCGTTGAAGTAAATAATGAAGCCTAATCACCTCTAATCACTGATTACCTTGCATTCGAACTGTATTCAGTGGATGTTAACACCTTGTACCAAATATACAGAGAATTCAAACTCATTGTCACTCACCAAATATCTTTAGTAGGGCTAAACACATTCATAGCGTGTGACAAGTGAATGCGCAAGATCAAACACAATCATGCATAGCCTTTTGGCCATGTCGATGTTATCTTTTGTGGGGACCTTTGGCAAGCTAGCCCACAAAAGATGCATGCTATTTTTCTACAACAAATCAGCAACACTAGCACTTGTCCCCTCTATTTGGATAGACAACGTGACGTACTATGAGTTGACTAAACCAATGCGCCACACAAACTCATGTTTTTTAGAGACTCTTAACCAGGTGCATGTGGGATGCCACACAAATGAGGACATCATTTTCGTCTATCAAGTTTCCACCACCACCCACCCCCCTCCACCATCCCCTCCCCCTCGTCCCTCTCCACCACCCACCCACCCCCTCCCTCTCCACCATCCCTCCTCCTCCCTCTCCACCACACCCCCCCTCCACCCCCCCCTACACCACCGCCCTCCCTCTCCACCACCCACCCCTGCCCTCTCCACCACCCACCCCCTCGCTCTCCACCATCGCCCTTCGTCTCCACCACCCCCCCTCCCCCCCATCCCTCTCCACCCCGCTACCCTCCCTCTCCACCCCCCACCCCCCCTCCTCCACCCCCCCTCCCCCAGACCCTTCACCCCCCCCCCTCCCCTCTCTCCCCCTCCACCCCCCACCCCTCCCCCTCCACTCCCCCCACCCCTCCCCCTCCACTCCCCCCTCCCTCTCCCCCTCCACTCCCCCCGTCCCTCCCCCCCCCTCCCCCCCTTCACCCTCCACCCCCCCAACCTCCCCCCTCCCTCTCCCCCCCCCTACCCCCCCTCCCCCCTCCCCCCTCCTCCCACCTCCAACCCCTCCCTCCTTCCCTCTAAGGGGCCTCAGCCCCTGTCCTGTAGTAGCAGACCCACCCAGCAGCACCACCAGCCAAAATTGTAGTTCTATTAGTAGAGTAACTGTAGTTAGTTCAAATAATGGTGGTTAGTTAGTCCCAATCAATTAGGTTAGAGTAGTTGAACTAACAGTGGTTAGTTAGCTCCAACTAGTTAGGTTAGAGTAACTGAGTGTAGTAGCAATTACTCTCACTCAGTTAGGGTTCTTTAAATTAAAGTCCATTCACACCAGGATTAAGGCCAAGGGACCCCCCAAACACCAAAAAGGGCCACAATTACACTTAATTAAACCCATCGTAAATCATCCATTTGGGACCCAAATTGAGCCCCGTTTGAACCATCGCTTCACACACGAAAACGCCATGCTACAAGGAATTTTTGTAGCCCATTGCACACCATATTGGCATCCCTATAGCTCGCTAATTCACACCACCATGTGGGCCCTTTTTGCACTGATTCACTCATTAATTTTTGTCGTGACCTTTGATTGACAATTGGCACATTTTCCTACTCAAGTGGGACAATTTTGAGGCACTTTATTAACACGATGGTCCCTACAACTCGCTAACACACCGACATCAACACCCGCACTTGCAGAAGAGGCACCTGTTCCACCTCTTGCCAAATCTACATGCAACTATGCTCTGGCCAATGTGACTGATAACTCTTTGCCCCAAATCTCCCTTCTCGAATTCAGCCAATTCCTTTGACTCCTCCAGGACATGACATGGCAGACCAAAATTACAATGATGGTGACCTGGAACTTGAAGCAGAGGGGAACGATTTCTTTAACCCTCGCAATAATTTTGGCCGCAACAATAACAATCAAGGTAGGCACCTCCTGGTGTGGGGGTTAAAGGTCACTGTGCCTTTACCCCGGTATGTACAATACTCAAATACATATATAAATGAATGAAAAAGAAGATTAGGGTGGTTTTGCACCCACCAAAACTTGTGTGGCTCTCTGTCTCTCTCTCTCCCTCTTCCGTTCTTGTTTCTACGGTGAGCACTCTCAACTGGTCTCAGAGCCCGGGTGATCTAGTTGAGCGTGCGTGAACGCTTGGAAGCTCAACAGCTTTGTGACAGGAAGGAGAAGCTCTGTGGGAAGCTTTGTGGGTGACTTTACCTGCATCCAAGTGTGCAGAGACCTTGGAGGAACCTTTGGAAAAGTCACTTTGGTTTTGCGAAGTGGTTTTGAGAGCCTGTTAAGTGTTTTCAAAGAAAAAGTCGTTTTTTGAGCTTTTCCCTATTCCGTTCAATGATAACGACTTTGTATTGACTTGTAGAGGCAACTATTGCTCGCTTTTGGTGGCCACTTCACTTCAGGAGATTGAAAACACCTTCATTCTTGAATCTGGGATCATTTCATTGGATTTCTGACTCACTGTGTCAGTTTTTGCGTTTTTTGCCCGGGTGTTGGAACTCAAGTTTGGAGCAACCATTTGTAGGTCTGTCAGTTCTGGTGGACTCAGGAGGTCCTAAAACTTCTATGTTGCTCATCATTCACACTCCGATGGAGTTTACAAATAGCTCTGTTTCCAAAAACGTTTTTCAGTCTGTGTGTTGGACCTAGTGATTGAGACCACGATTTCCAAAACCGTCTGTCCCATTGTGCTCCGGATGCCCAAAAACCCCTACCTATCAGTTCTTGCACGATTTGGTGGAGGATTTTCAGAGTTATAGATCTCTGTGTATTCGATTTCATCTCTCTGTTATGCATTTTTCATTCTAAGGTTTTGAAACCTTAGATTTATGCCACATGGCAGTGGATAAGTGTTGACTCCCATTTCTCACTCATCGGTTGGGATTTTTGAGTTCTGGCACAAAAGAGATATTTGCAGATTTTCTTGTTGAGTCCGATTATGCAATGGTGCCCATGTTTTGAGGCATCTCAGGTTCTATTTTCAGTGGCGGTCATTACCATGGGACCATGATTTCTTGAGCATACCTTATGCAGATCACTCTGGTTGCAGTTTGAGCAGTGTGCGCTCATTCATGGTATGCATTGGGTTGCAGTGGATGATTTATAGGCCATTTGGATGCATTACGGTCCTTATTGGATGCACTGATAGGCCCAAATTACCTTATGGGATGCTATTTTTTATGAACGCTTTGCACATGGATGCTATTTTATGTTGAGGGATAGCTTTGACACATTGTAGGTGATGCACTGATAGTGCTATTCTCTCTTGGATGAGATATTATTGATGCATATGCCAGTGGATGGTGTTTATGCTTGAGTCATTTGGCACTTATTGGCATTTCGGATTGCCATTGCAGTTGGCATTTTCTTTTGGGCCAGATTTGCTCATATGGGTGCATAGTATATGCACATGAGTCAGATGCATCTTTTGATGCTTTGAGCTTTGAGTTTTGGTGATATTTCACTCTATTGTGGCATACACATTTGGGTGCACCTAGTATTTGGTGTGATTCTCTCTTGCAGGTACTAGCATTTGGGATTTTGTTTCATTTGCATCATGGCATCCTCTTCCATGTCTGAAAAGGAGTTTTTCAGCATTAAAAAGTTTGATGGGACAAACTTTTCTTTGTGGAAAGAACAAATAAGGGATGTGCTTATTCAAAAGAAGCAGATTAAACCCTTGGCAGGGATTGAAGCTAAGCCTGCAAATATGTGTGAGGATGATTGGAATGAGTTGGATGCATTAGCAAAGTCTACTATTAGACTTCATCTTGCAGAGTCAGTTTATTTCATAGTAGTAAATGAGCAGACTATGGAAGATTTGTGGAAGAAACTGTGTGCTACTTGTGAGAAGGAAACTGCCTCTAATAAAGTTTACCTCATGAAGAGGTTGTTTGAGCTGCAGATGAAGGAAGGGGTCTCCATTGCTTCTCACTTGAATGAATTCAATATTATTTTCAGCTAGCTTCAGGCTCAGAAAATGAATTTTGATGCAGAGACTAAGGCAATATTTCTCTTATGTTCATTGCCATCCTCATGGGATACCTTCCGTACAGCTGTCAATAACTCTGCACCTGGTGGAGTACTGAAATTTGATGATGTTGTGGGTAGCTTGTTGGCCGAGAGATTAGACGGAAGTCTATGGATGGCAACAAGTAGGATGCAGCCTTAAATGTGAAAAGGGGTAGATCACAGTTCAGGGGGAAGTCCCAAGAAAGAGGGAAGTCTCGTAGCAAATCCAGGGCACGGAACATTGAGTGTTACCACTATGGCAAGAAGGGCCATATGAAAAAGGATTGCTACAAGCTGAAAAGAGAGCAAAAGGATAAGAAAAAGAATGCAAATTGTGGTGCAAATCAAAAGGAAGAGAGTCCAAGGGAGGACAAAGGAAAAGTGAAGATTGAGGAGATCAATGCAGTCACACATGATAGTGACAATGACGTTCTCTTCACGTCTAGCTTATCTACAGAGTTGCTTACCACTTCAGATGATGCATATTCCCAGGATTGGATTTTGGATTCTAGTGCTTCATTCCATGTTACTCCCCATAGGGAATGGTTCTCCACTTATGACAATGGAAAGACAGGTTGTGTGCATCTTGGAAATGACTATCCATGTGACATAGTGGGAGTAGGTGACATAAAATTTTCTTTTGCAAATGGGTTTGCATTTATTTTGAAAAATGTGAGACATGTGCCTAAGTTGACCAAGAGTCTTATTTCAGTGGGTCAACTAGATGATGCTGGTTTTGGCTTTCAGAGTTGGAAAATTCAGAATGGCTCTATGCTTTTGGCTAGGGGTGCCAAGTGTGGGACTTTGTATCCCTTACATGTATAAGGGGTATTTGATCATGTTGTTGCAATAACCGAGCAGCCAAGCACTTCTTTGTGGCATTGCAGGTTGGGGCACATGAGCCAGAATGGAATTAAACTCTTATGCCGTTTGGGCTATGTACCACATTTGAGTTTCTCTGATTTTGAATTTTGTGAGCATTGTCTCTATGGGAAGCAGACTAAATCAGCCCATAAAAGAAGGGGAAAGAAAGAGTTTGAAAAGCTTGATTTGGTGCATTCAGACGTATGTGGTCCCATGCCTACACGGTCATTAGGCGGGGCTGAATACTATGTGACATTCATTGACGATGCAACCAGGAAAGTGTGGGCTTATGCTATAGCTCAGAAGAGTGATGTGTTCCAGGTATTTCAGAAATGGCTGGCCTTGGTTGAGAATCAGTCAGGTAGAACGCTTAAATGCCTACAGACTGACAATGGTGGAGAGTATCTCTCTCATGACTTTTAGCATTTCTGTGATACACGTGGGATTAAGAGGGAGTTCACATCCCCTCGTACTCCAGAGCAAAATCCAGTTGCAGAAAAGATGAACTGCACCATTCAAGAAAGGTTGCAATGCATGCTTTCCAATGCAAGTCTTTCGGGTGGTTTTTGGGCTGAGGCAATGAAGACTGCAGTGCATGTGATCAATAGATCACCTAGTAAAGTGTTTGGATGGTGGTATTCCTGAAGAGGCATGGAGTGGCAAGAAGCCCTCTTACTCTCATTTGTGTATATTTGGGTGTGAGGCATATGCACATGTGCCAAAAGAGCTTCGAAAGAAGCTAGATCCTAAGTCTAGGAAATGCATCTTTCTGGGTTATGGTGAAAGTGGAGAGATGGGCTATCGTCTTTGGGATCCAGAAGCAAAGAAGATCATACGCAGTCATGATGTAGTCTTCAATGAGAAGAAGATGCATAAGACACCCATGAGGGATGTGGAAATGAGTAGAATCACTTTCCAGGATGTGAATCCACCTGCATATGTTGATAGATAGCAAGCTGTCCATGCACCAAATGTGCAAGAAATGGTACCACCAAGTACTCCCACAGGTATACAATCAAGGGTAGATGATGGATCATCTATTGGTGGAAATGATGAGCCAAATGTGGCTGATATGCAGGTGGGATAGCAAGCTAAAATGCCCTTGAGAAGATCATCTAGAGTGTCTATACCGCCTGATAGGTTTGTTCTAGGGGTATCTACTATGTGATGCTTTACTGATTGCGGGGAGCCTTCTTTGCTACAGAGAGGTTATGATGCGTGAGGATCAACGCAAGTGGGAGTATGCTATGTAATCAAAGATGAGTTCACTTATGAAGAATAAGACTTGGGACTTGGTTTCTTTGCCACATGGAAAGAAAGCATTGCCATGTAAATGGGTCTACAAAATGAAGGTCACAGGTGATGATGTGCCTAGGTACAAGGCCCGTTTGGTTGCTAAAGGGTTCAAGCAAGAGAAGGGTGTGGACTTTAATGAGATATTCTCTCCGGTTATGAAGATGACCACACTTAGATGCATGCTTGGACTAGTGGCATCAGAGGATATGGAGCTTATGTAGATGGATGTCAAGACAACTTTCTTGGATGGGGATTTGCATGAGGAAATTTACATGGTGCAGCCGAAAGGCTTTCAAGAAAAGGGCAAAGGGCCAAGTTGCATGAGGCCTTTGATATGAAGGATTTGGGACTTGCAGGTCATATTCTTGGTATGCGCATCACGCGTGATCGGAGTAGGAAACTCCTTTGGCTTTCACAAAAAGAGTATGTTACAAAAGTATTGCAGCATTTCAATATGGAGGGGGGGAAGGCAGTGAGTACTCCATTGCCTCCATATGTGAAATTGAGTCATACAAATAGTCCCAAATCAGATGAGGAAAGGGCCATGATGGCCAAGGTTCCTTATGCATCAGCAGTTGGGAGTCTTATGTATGCTATGATAGCTACTAGACCAGACATTACATTTGCAGTGGGAGTTGTTAGCCGGTATATGGCTAATCCAGGAAAGAGGCATTGGGAGGCAGTTAAGTGCATCATGAGGTACATGAAGGGTACCAAGGAGATGTGCATCTGCTTTGGTAAAGGAGACATGCGTGTACTTGGGTCCATAGATTCAGACATGTGGATAGTAGGAGATCCACTTCTGGTTATGTGTTCACCTTTGCAGGTGGTGCAGTGTCGTGGATGTCTCACACATAGAAGTGCATTGCTTTGTCTACCACACAGGCTGAGTATGTTGCAGTCACAGAGGGTTGCAAGGAGGCTATATGGCTTGATCGGCTAGTGGGAGATTTGGGGATTCATACAGGTGTACCGACATTGCATAGTGATTCCATGAGTGCTATTCAGCTAGCATGGAATCCGATCTTTCATGCAAAGACCAAACACATTGAGGTCAGGTACCATTTCATTAGGGAGGTACTTGAGGACAAGTGCATAGAGCTTGTCAAGGTTCATATAGATGATAACCCTGTAGATATGCTGACGAAGAGTCTACCTAGTCAGCGGTTTGAGGATTGTCGTGTATTGATGGGCATTGGATAGTATGCTCACTAGTTGTTCTCCCTTAGAGGCACATTGTCCTTTAAGTGGGAGGTTGTGGGGGTTAAAGGTCACTGTGCCTTTACCCCGGTTATGTACAATAGTCAAATACATATATAAATGAATGAAAAAGAAGATTAGGGTGGTTCTGCACCCACCAAAACTTGTGTGGCTCTCTATCTCTCTCTCTTCCTCTTCCGTTCTTGCTTCCGCTGTGAGCACTCTCACCTGGATGAACTCAAACTTCCCATATACAATGGTCTAGGCGATCCAGTAAGATTCCTCCAGTATTTTGATGCCGCATGCCGAGATGGAGGAGATCAATCCAATGAAACCAAGGTCGACTGGTTCCTCATGGCCTTAACCGATGAAGCCTCAGAATGGTACCTAGATCTCCTAGTGGAAGAAAGAGCCACATGGGACTTGTTGCAAACTAAATTCAAGAGGCGCTTTCAAAGGGAGAGACTACAAGATGATCCCACTCTCCAACTAAGCAAGCTCAAACAAGGTTGCCGAGAAGATGTATGCACATACCTGGGCAAGATGAAATGCTTAATTACCAAATGTGACCGATGCCCCGATGCTAAGTACCTCACAGCCTAGTTCATTGCAGGCCTATGGAAGAAAATCTATAAAGACATGAAAAAAATTAGCAGTGACATGCTGCTCATGCGACAACCATTGACATTGAGGATGGCATGACCGACTCTATTATCAATAGTGATGATGGAAGAGCCAGTGCATGAGATAAGTGCTCTAAAAAGGGAGGTACTGCCATGAGAACTTGAAGGTGCCACATTCTCAAGCATTCTAAGTTGCCTTGTGTCAATTTCCATTGGAATCCTGTTTCGAAATTGTCCCAATTAGTGGGAGAGTTTCAAAGGATGGATTGAACTAGCAAATCCCCCTCCACTTATGGAGGACATAGAAGATATCCATGTGTAGATGGGTGAGAGAGATGACATATGCAACATCATTGTGCCTTTGCTCCATAAAGCATATGATGAAGTCCAAGCCATAGTGGATGGTGGAGCAAGAGCAAATGTCCTATCCAAGGAGCTCTATGATGTATGGGTCTCCCACCAATGCAAAAGGCTAATTTCAACATATGCCTTGCAGATGATTCATGTGCAAAGTCTTTGGTAATAGTGAATGGAGTGTCAACAAAAGTCGCAGGAGTCTGCTTTTCTCTTCAATTCACAATCTTGGATCTCCCCAAGAAATCCTATCAAATATTGCTAGGACATCCTTGGTTGCGTGAAGCATCAATGCTCCATGATCGGGGAACTGATAGACTGACAATCCAAAATCACGACATGCAGTAAGAATCAATGTGGGGATAGGAGCAATAAAACCAATTGTGCCTAGAGCATTGGATGAAGCCTCTTCAATGACGATCTCAAGCAAATCAGCTCCCTTGCAACAACATGCCATAGCGGGCGATACACAAATCAATGTCAACAATTGGATCTAAGCATCGGCGACCATTGACAACTACCATTCACTAGATCCCATCTTCTCACAGATTGATGCTAAGGTCATGCAGGTAAATCCTCAAATCACACATGCAGAGCCAATCAATCTAGAGGTGCCATTCTTTATGGTGGATCTTGAAAGGCATAGGGAACCTGAAGAAGCTATCCATTCCAATAAGGACTCAGATTCTCGGGGGGGTCACTCATCATATGTAACTCTATCATGTGAGTTCAACAAAAGGATATTTTTTATTTCTAAAATTTATAGAAATAAATATACATAAGGGACTATTTTAAATAGTTTTGGAAAAAAATTACAGATTTGTATAGAAAAGGGGTACATTTTATTAATAAAAAATTTTACAGATAAGGGATTTTAAATATAGGCCTTGAACGCACGTGATATAGAGGGTTTGTACATAGTGACCCCCCCGAGCTCAGATTTTCCTTGGGATCTTGAAACAGAGGCTGAAAATGCTCAATTTGAAGATCATGTCTTTGACAATGACTTACCATTCTGCATGCCCTAATGGCGGCTGAGCTTCCCAAAGTTGAAACTCAAAAGTTGAATAAAAGCAAAAGATCTGGCAAGAAAGATGGAGGATATCACCACAAATCCAAGGCGGCACACTTCAATGAGTTCGAATGAGTCCAAACTAGGATTGTCGAATTATATCTTACCAAGCCAACTCCCTCAAAATCTAAGCCACCTCCTTTTGAATGGTCCCCTAATGGACTTGAAGGAGTATGCACAGCAAATGAACCCTTACTTGGGAATACTTTGCCAGTGGAAAAATTACCCCATAGTTCCCAACATAAGAAGTTTCAAGAGTATAAGCCACATGTGCAGATGAAGCTTGATAAAGAGACTTTAGAAAAAGAAAGTCCACAAGAGCCTCAAAAATTGGTTAATGATACTATGCCACCTAGTACCCATAGCACATGTCAGGCTAGTTCAACACCATTAGAGGTTGATCTTCGAGAAGTGCCAAAGTACCTCAAGAACTACACAAGTGGTAGTCTCCCCATAGCACTGCCAAGGCCACTAAGAGAATCTAAAGCTCAAGAAACCAATAGCATTAGAGAGACTCCAATCTATGAGGGACCGGCCAAAACTCGCACAATAAACCTCACCATTGAAGGGGAGGAAAAAAAATTGGTATTAATTAGGAAACGGCTTACATAGGAAGATGAAACAAAGCTTAAAGCACTTCTAATGGAATATCTAGATTGCTTAGCATGGTCAGATAAGGAAATGAAGGGAATTTCACCAGAAGTGGTAGTACACATGATACCTATAAGGGAAGTTTCCCACCCTAAGGTATGTGGACCTTATTAAAAAAATCCAAAATATGGCACCTTATCGAAGAACTCTTAGATACCGGATTCATCTACGAGATAGAGCACACACTGATTGGGTTTCACCCATCATCATTGTGCTTAAATGCAATAGGAAGCTAAGAATATGTGTTAACTTAAAGAATGTGAATGCCTCCACAATCAGGGATCACTATCCCCTGCCCTTAACAGAAACAGTGTTGGAAAAGGTGGCTGGATTAGAGATATATAGCTTCTTGGATGGCTTTAGTGGCTATAACCAATTGCAAATTTGTCTTGTAGACTAATCAAAAATAGCATTTGCAATAGAATGGGGTATATTTGCCTATAGAGTCATGCCATTTGGCCTTTGTAATTCCTTGACCACATTCTAGAGAGTCATGTTCACAGCTTTCAAGTCATTTCTGAATAAGTTTCTACAGATGTTCTTGGATGATTTGTGCATCCACTCAAACAAAAAAGACCACTTCAAATGTCTTGAAGCAATACTAATCAAATGCAGGGAGTATGGCATCTCCCTAAATCAAACAAAATGCCAGTTAATGGTCACCCACAGAGTTGTTTTGGGACACATCATTTCTCAACATGGGATTCCAAATGCGTACAGGTCTTTATGGGACATGTTGGCTACTATAGAAGATTTATCTTGCAATATGCCATGATCGCCATACCACTTTACAAATTATTAGTGGAATTCTTATGGACAGAAGAGTGTGACCAAGCCTTTGAGCTTTTAGAGTGGCACCTAATCACAACACCCATCCTTACATCTCCCAATTGGGATATTGATTTTCATGTTCATACTGATGGATCCAAGTATGCAATTGGGAGTGTGCTTTGTCAACCTGGTGAACATAAGAAGGACTACCCATTCTACTTTTCCAATCTCGACAACTCAATGATGCAGAGATCAACTATACCACCATAGAAAGAGAATCCCTAGCAATGGTATATAGTGTTAGAAATTTTGACACTATCTATTGGCAAATGAATTTGTCTTCTACATCGACCACCATCAAGCATTGCTTTATCTTGTGAACCATCCGTGTACAACAGGTAGAATAACTAGATGTCTCCTCTTACTTCAAGAATTCAACTTCAAAATAGTGGTCCGCAAAGGTTCCCAACACTACATTGCTGATCACATGTCTCATGTCAAGTCGAGAGAAGAAGCCACTGGAGTAGAAGATGACTTGCCAGATGCCACACTATTTTAGATTGATGACGTTCCAGATTGGTGTGTAGATATCATTGGGTACTTAATGGTAGGAAGACCACCCCATGAAATGAAAGCGGTGGATGCCAGAAAACTAATTTTAAAAGCTGCACCCTATCAACTCATTATAGGACAACTATATAAGATGGGCAAGGACCATGTTTTAAGAAGATGTGTAAGGCATCATGAGATCATGGCAATCCTTAGTAAAGTCCATGAAGGAATTGTAGGAGAATACTTCTAAGGGAAAGCCACAACAAGAAAAGTCCTCCTTGCAAGCTAGTGGTGGCATACACTTTGGGCAGATGCCTATGAATATGTTAAAAGCTGTGATGTATGCCAATGGACTACTAAACCACAACACAAGGACTTCAATCCCCTAACATTTGAAAAATGGGGGATTCATTTTGTGGGACCCATCCATCTAGCAGCAAAGGGAACACACGCATGCTATATCATTGTGGTGAACTGATTACTTTACCAAATGGGCTGAACCTAAAGCAGTTAGAAAGGTAGATGCCAGAAGCACATCAAGATTCTTATATGAGAATGTGATCACCCGATCCGGATGCCCCATTGAAATTATGTCAGATAGAGGCACACATTTTTTCAATGAAGTTGTCCAAGAACTCTTGTCTGGCTTTATGGTAATCCATAGAAAAAGCACACCCTACTACCCCCAAGGGAATGGATAGGCCAAATCCACCAACAAAATATTATGCATTATCCTTACCAAGGTAGTAGAACCATAGCATTCTAATTGGGTAGAGAAACTAAATGTAGTCATATGGGCATACCGAACCACACTCAAGGTCAATATGGGGAATCTCCAAGGAATACACCTTTTCAATTGGTGTATGGCCTTGAAGCTGTGGTCCCACTCGCATTTGTGATACCAAGCCTACATATAGTAGTACAAAAATGCATGGGAGATCATGCATCCCTAAAAGAAAGAATCTATCAATTGGAGAAGCATACAGAGACTAGATTAGTCACCTACCATGCCATGACAACAGAAAAACGCAGAAGAAAGGCATGGTATAATAGAAATCTTAGAGCCAAAGACATCAAGGAAGGTGACCCAGTCTTGCTATACAATGTCAAAGTCCACAAGGGAAAACTAAAGTATCTTGGTCAAGGACCCTATCGAGTAAGAAAAATGAATCCCATTGGAGCTGTGCTGCTAGAAACATTGGATGGAATCCAATTCAGCACAACCATAAATGAGAACCGGCTGAAGTGCTACTACTTCAACACACAAGCCATCCCCAACAAAAATGAAGATTTGGGAACCTCGAGTTTTCCTTAGTTAGTAGTAGATCGTATCACGAGCACTCACTTGCATATGTACATATGTACCTCTTCACACTAAAGGACAAATTGATGTAATGTGGTGTACCAAGGGGTACAAGGTTTGTGTGTTGCCACATGGTGGTTAGTGTGACCAGGTTAGGTAGTAGAAGGTTCTAGTAGGTGTGATTGCAAGATACTGGGAGAAATTTATGGATCTAGATGCTCTCTTGGGCTCACATATGATGTCACTCTTGGATGTAACTTGTGCCTATATATTGGGCATATCTCTCATGAATAATCTCTCCCTTTTTCATCATCTTGGTATCTCCATCTTGTCTCCATGCTACTCCAACATGTGATATCAGATCTAGAATCTCTTGCATAGCTACCTAGGTGCATGGTCCTACATGGCAATCTTCTTCTTCATCTTCCTCAAGCTTACCATACTCTTCCATTTCAAGCCTGAGTTTGCAACAGCTTGATCTTCCATTTCACTTAGTAGTTTGCCTAGATCTTTCAGCCCCATGATCTTCAGCCTAGGGAAATTCTACTGATCAATGGGATGTGGAAAAGAAGCCACTATTTCGCCATGGAAAGCTCTACAAGCTAAAACAAAGCTTGGGCCTGCTCTACTCTTTGCCTTGGCTTTGCCTAAAATGCATGTAATGGTGAAAGGTTACCTACTTCACTTGAGTAGTGATTTGATGAGCATAGATCTGAAGATCAAGGAAGACATTATGTGCCTCAATGGTGATATACTAGGCTATACTAGCTAGTGATTCTTTTATGGTTTTTTGTGTGTGGTCAATAATGGTTTTCTGCCATGGATAGTCCATCCTTAAATGATTGTTAGTCCTTTGTTTGAGCTTTTACTTTGTTGGACCCATGGGTATTCCCATGCATAGTCATTGTCCATTATTCTAGTTTTGTAAACCAAGAGTCCTAGGAGTGAGTCACAGGTCGGGGCCATGTGTGTTGCCACATGATGGTGGGCAAGCCATGGAGCATCCCATGTACTATTGTTGAGGGATGAGGTCATCAATATGTGGGGGGGAATGAAGGAACAATTGATGTAATGGGGTGTACCAAGGGGTACAAGGTCTATGTGTCACCACAAGGTGGTTAGTGTGACCAGGTTAGGTGGTAGAAGGTTCTATAGTAGGTGTGATTGAGAGAATCATGGACTTGATTGAGAGATATTGGGAGAAATTTGTGGATTTAAATGCTCTCTTGAGCTCACATATAATGATGTCACTCTTGGATGTAGCTTGTACCTATATATTGGGCATATCTCTCATGAATAAACTCTCTCTTTTTCATCATCTTGGTATCTCCATCTTGTCTCCATGCTACTCCAACACGCACATATAGGTAGCATCAACCGATTTCAACCTAGGGCTCAGAAGTGATTCCTGAGTCCTAGCTACCCTATGAAATCCCAGCAACAAGAAAAAAAGCATATAGTTAGTCCCTACCTAGTTACTAGGTCACGTGCACTCACACGCTTTCACTTAGACACATAATTCAATGGATGAATAATTGTTCTACACACTTTCATTCCACACTCTCAAAGCATGTGTAAAAATAAGATCTCTCACAATACACACACAAATGTCATACCTACATGCCAACTAATCTAATGATCAATGGTACACCATATAAACATGGATGCAGGCTCAACAACAATGCCGCTACTAAAGAGAGTGTGATGAAAGAGCCCACCACCTCAGCCACCACAAATCCCCCTCCAGAGTTTGTAGCCATCTACCTCCTCTCAACCAAGGTGACCACAGGCATTTGTGGTTCAAAGAGATAGCTCTGAAGAGGATTCTATGCATGACATGAAAACACAAGAAGAACAAATGCCACCCCAGTCACCACCAGCCTACACAACCATTAACGGGGCCCAGTCCTTGGAGCTTGTGTGGCCACCTACATTGAGTAATGCTCTTTCCAACGCAATATCTTTCTTAGAGAAAAGTAGTATGGGTAGTTTGTATGAGACCCTAAAATCCTTGGAGGACAGTCCTACAATGACCATGTACATCAGGGACTTTCTCCATTCTTACCACTCCAGCAATGCATAGGTTGGGTACGGCACCATCAATGTACATCAAAGCCCAAGTGCTCAACATTATCCTCGATATAGTACAATAATTCAAAGGTCCTACTCATTCCTAACTCATGGTGCAAAATACCCTACAAGGCCCGCTGAAGCTAAAATTCTCAAAATACAGCCTCTTCTCGTGCCAAGGGCACCAAGTTCCATAGGGACAGGATATTACTTCACACCATCATTAACCCTCGACTCTAGGAAGCAGGACAATTCCTATCCACAATCTTGGGGGTTAAGTGCGGCAAGAATCGGTCCCTCCCACTCTGCACATTTGCTTTGCTGAGTATGCAGCTAAAGCAAGACTGGATCCAGCACTTTGTCATCTTCTTCATAGAAAAACTCGATGGTTCATCAGGCCAAAAATGTAAAATTCCACACTTATTGGCTGTAATCATCAGTAAAGAGCTACAAGAACGTGAAATGACTCTGTCTTAGTCACCAAAACCTATCGAGGAGTTAGACATATTCTTCTCACCAGCATGGGAGCTATCACCAACTTCTCCTACTATCACATTGGCAAATGCAGATACCTAAGAAGAAATGCCTAGTCTGGAGGTCGGAATTGAGGAATTGCCTCATGAGATGCTATAGCTCGGTGCACAATTGCAACCAATATATCTCCAATAATAGTAGTAACCAGAGCCTGAGGCTACATCGGCACTAGCACTGCCATCAACACCATGCTAGTCAATGAGCCACAAGGAGAGCTAGTGCCAGATCAACAATATGACTACTGTACCCAAGTGACTGACTTACCATTGGAACAACCCCCAACAAGAACTAAGGAATCATTAGAATGGCTACATGGGCACCAATTGTATTAGTAGTATCACCAATCCTCATCACCATCTATCATTCTCCATCATGAAGCTAGCCAAATGCTTCAAATGTTAGAACTATTCACTAGCTTCTTAATCCATTCCTTATGAGGCCCTCTTGAGACCCCATTTCTCCCCTAATGCATTGTAAAAAGATAGAGAGATTTGAGTAGAATAATATCTTATTCTTTAATAGTATTACATAATTATGGTCTACTTGAAGGGCATTTATAGGGAACATGTAGAGAAAAAAGTGGCTTTTGATGATGTAGACTAGATATAGTGTTCATCAATCATCATGATTTTGGGAACTTGGAGTGTTTTCTAAGAAGGCTTGTTGTTGACTCATGTAATTTATGCAAGGTGTTTATTGACGACATTATAAAGTCCTCTAATATTTTGCAATTGTTGCTTTGCAAAATTTTGTAAGGTGTTTACCGCGGCACCATTATTAAGTCTATCGTGTTACATTAATCTCATGTAATGTCATCAAGTGCTTTTTACAATTTCTTGTGTTTGCTTTTTAAAAACTATCAAATTTATCTTAAATTTTACGAGGTTTTTTTAAAATAATGGTTTGTTATTTAGAGGGTGGTATTGCTTATTGAATTTTTATTCAAAGTAATTATAAAAAGTGTGTTGGAGATCACAATAGTTCAAAATTAATGAAATAGTGTTATAGCCTCTAGAGGTAATGGCCCCCATTTGGCCAATATAGCTTTAAAGATCTATACATATATGTATTTAACAATCTCTTGAGTTAATGGGGCCCTTTTGGCCAAGGCGGCTTTGAAAATCTAGACATGTATGTCTTTCAACACTCTTTAGAGTTAATGGGGCACCTTTGGCCAAGATGGCTTTGAAGATCTAGTTAATGGGACCCCTTTAACTAAGATGGCTTTGAGGATCCAAACAATCAAGCTATGTGCCTTTGAAAATAGGACTTCTAGTTAGATTATTGAAAGATTCATGTAGATGGAATTCGACAAGATTAAATTCAAATTAGAAGAGTTTCTTTTCATGAGACAAAATTTAGGATGCTTGGAGACAAAATTCTGGGTTTAAAATCCAGTTGACAATAGGCTCATGGAGTTTTGTTCTATAAGAGCAATGTGTTTGTTATTTATAGAGATTTTGATATTGGCTTGAGATGAGTCTAACATCCAATATTTATTGTTTTTTATGAGGAGTGGTTGCCTTTGAGGAAATTGCTAGGTGGAACGAATTGTTTGAT